>NC_137818.1:49548913-49551413 GCF_963921795.1 Nannobrachium achirus
AGATTTCAATATAAATATGTCGAAATTGAGGATTTGGATGTTTCAAAATGTGGTGTTTATAAAGTATACTTTTGTCTGTAAATTACTTGGAAATCACGGTTGAATGCACCAGCTGTCTGTCTGTCTGTCTGTCTGTCTGTCTGTCTGTCTGTCTGTCTGTCCATCACGTCACGTCACGTCACGTCACGTCACGTCACGTCACGTCATGTCACGCCGTTGGCCCTATTCTTATCTCCGCCACCATTGCCCCTATCCATGCCAAACTTTGCTGGCAAACCACAACCTCCGCCCCTGATTTCTCACACGCCCCTCTTCTAGCACCACCATGAAGTTGCTTTTTGCAGACTCTTATCTCTGCCACCGTTGCCCCTATCCATGCCAAACTTTGCGCACACACACTCCTTGGCTGGCAAACCACAACCTCCACCCCTGATTTCTCACATGCCCCTCTTCTAGTGCCACCATGAGGTTGCTTTTTGCAGACAACATACATGCGCCCTGACGGTCGCTTATCTCCCGATTAGGGAATCTTACTTTAACTTACTTTATTTCTGGTGAGGTATTGTAGCTTGTCATTGTCTTTGTCTTAAACTACTATAAATGTAGGATAATATTCTATGTGCCAAGGGTTGGCACCAACGCTTGGCACCAATTTATCAACTCTCTCTCTGTCTCGTCATCCATAAATTAGGGATATGCATTGGCTGACCAAAGTAATCTTCTGCTTAATAATGAATATGCTATCCCCCACATACCCACACATTATTATTTGTAATGGAAGGGATAATTAAAGGTGCTGTAATTCATATTTGAGGTTAAAACTAATGTTTTTGTTAAAGGTTAAATCTAGTTGGATAGTAATCGAGTGTTTGTTCAGTGACAAAGGTCTCCTTTGTATCACCTTTGCTGTTACTTTCTACTGTGTTTGTATCGTTCCAATGCACCATTTACCACCTTGGTTGTTGCGTTCCAAAAGAGACGACGATTAACAGCGGAGTGGAGTTTTCAGTTAAAACATTTTAATACACATTTTAAGGACCAGGACAAAGTCTTTTATGTTTGGTAAAAACAGCATGATATAAATAATAAATTTAAAGGACGCTTTATACCCTTTAAAATCTAAGGGTATTGTTATAAGTTGATGGGCTCAACCATCCCACAATAAATCAAAATGACACCTTTCACCATTGTATCCTATAATAAAATCGTTGCATTGGCTTATACATTCTAAATTCTAAATACTTTTTCTCCTTCACTATTCCTTCTATATTGCTCAATCCAGGGATTGCTCTGTAGGGAATGCTTGTCAGAATGCATGTGTTGATGCTTGGAGCTAGATAATTGGTCCACAACGTATACATACTGTATCATCTCCCTTTCTGTGTGTGTGTGTGTGTGTGTGTGTGTGTGTGTGTGTGTGTGTGTGTGTGTGTGTGTGTGTGTGTGTGTGTGTGTGTGTGTGTGTGTGTGTGTGTGTGTGTGTGTGTGTGTGTGTGTGTAAATTCCTGATCTAATATACCAATATTTGATTAATTAACGTAAATAGAAAGGAAGAACTATATAAAACAATAATTTACAACTCCAAAACAACTCTCACGGTGCAATCCAAAGAGGAGGTTATAAGCAAATGTTATATACACAGTATTGCTCTTGTTAAGCTGTATATATACCGTACTGTATATATGTATGTAAGTATGACGTCTTGAATGTAAATATGGAATATTTTGTTCAGTATTCAAGAAAAGTGTCAGGGGTGATGTGTGATTGGAAAGTAGCAGCAAGATTGAAGACGGTGGTGAGAGCAGATATGTTGTATGGTTTAGAGACAGGAAGCAGAGACTAAAATATTGAGTTTCTCCCTTGGAGTAAAAGATGGATAGGATCAGTGTTTTGGAGATAAAGCCAGAGAGGCCAGACTGAGAAGGTTTGGACATGTACAGAGGAGGGATAGTGAGTACACATAGAAGGATGCTGAGGTTGGAGCTGCCAGGCAGGAAGCCTAGAGGAAGACCAAAGAGGAGATTTATTGATGTAGTGAATGTAGGACATGAAGTTACAGTAGTTGGTCTGAAAGAAGAAGAGGCAGAGGACAGGGTGAGATGGAGGCAGATGATTCACTAAGGTGACCCCTGAAGGGAAAGTTCATTCACTACAAACTTTTTAACTGAAACTGTTAAATCGACATGTTGAAAGAATAGGCATGCTTCAGCCTATGCCTTTTCAATCATACAGAAAGAAATGTTGGTTTACAGTGTTTTGTGATCATGTTGATGAGGATCGATATAAACTAAACTAAACTAATCATTCTATGAACAAAATAAAGCCTTTAATCACTCAAACAATGGATGCACAATGGATGCATGCAAGCACGCATGCACGCTCACACGCACGCATGCAAGCACGTACAAACACACACACACAGTCTCAGTGTTGTTTCATTAGTCTCGTTAGTAGCAGGCTGGGTTTACTGACAGGATGGCAGAAAGCCTGGCACAGGGGT
>NC_137818.1:49556413-49621413 GCF_963921795.1 Nannobrachium achirus
CAGTTGTGTGGTAAATACTGGTATAGTTGATGGTAGGTGTTGCAGGTAGATCCTGTAGATATCACTAAGTACTACTTAGAAAATAAAGTACCTACCCTACCCCACACCCACACACTATAGCTCAGTGTAAAAGTAAGACGCCTCAGGGCAATTCCAGTGATATATAGCAGTATATTGACCAGTTACCCATATATGGAGATCTATGTACTGTATATAGTACATCCCTTTTACAGTATGCCCATACACGGAGATACCTGTCTGAACCAGCCACACAGATATGGGCTGTCTTCCTCCATATATGGGCATTCCCATATGAAGTCCTGTTAAATATGGGCTTAACTCATTCGCTGCATTTTAAAAATCTCTTTGAAGTTCCAGGATGCCACAAGTCTCCATAGACTTCCATGTAATTCACAGATCATGCACGTCAATGCATAGATCACGCACCACTTGTTTGCACACTGTTCATAGCTTTCAAACAAAATAATCCGCTTGGAAATCCGTTCAGGCATTCTTGATATAGCAGCCATTATGTTGTCTTCAAATGTAAAAATACATGGCTGCCATGTTTGAAAGATGGTGTTGGTATGGGGGTCAAACATACAATTTTGCGTTCGCGATCATGTAGATGGTAGATAGAAGGAAGTAAAAAGAAAATATTTTCTTTTCTTTTTCAAAAACGGCCCAAAACTCGGAAAACTCGGGCCTGGCGGCGTGGACATATGGGATAACTCAGGAAACTTATGGTAAAGCAGTCAATGAGTTAATATTGATGACATCAGGGATCTCCATATATGGGCATAAAAGGGATTCTGTTAGAGTGGTTCCCAAGACATCACAACATACAATATCATTTATGCCTACCGTATACATGGAGATCCCAATCTGAACCAGCCACACAGATATGGGCCATGTCTTGGCCATCTGGCCAGTGATATATATCGATGACATCAGGGATCTTCATATATGGGCATAAAAGGGATTCTGGGGAATACCCATATGTGATATCACCTGTGATGTCACAGTGATGTGTCAAGGGAACAGACTACACACACGTCTACACGGACGCGGACAAGCTATGACATTTCTCATGGTAAACTGCGACCTTCGGTCGCAATGAATGAAAATGTATTCTCCCAATACAGTAAGAGTGAATAAATGCTTTAAATGTACAGTTTAAGATGTATAGCTATAAACTCTCTTTCGTCTTCTTTCAGAAGGCGGCATAGCTACCTCTTTCCTGTTCTGAGTAAAATTTCCCCAAAACATAATTAGATTGGCTCTGCTGTAGATTTCAACGAGAAACACAAATAAAAGTAACACATTTGTTTTCTTGTTCAAATCTGCTGCAGAGACAATCGGGCAAAGCTGTGGGACACCCAACAGGAATTGGGTATGCCAGCTTCTGTAAGCCAAGGACTACAGTTATGCCCAGAGTCTATTATATGTAGGGGGATTCAAGACAGTTTGCCATTTTTATATATTTATTATTATTATTTTTGTCAGGCTGCTTATGTGCCTATACACTGTACTGACTAAAGGCTCTCTGTACTGGTGACATACTGTAGTTGTACACTTCAAAAACGACAGCCATTCTTCTCCCTGTTCTCCCTGTTGACTGGTCCTGCCAGGACCAGTCAACAAAGTAGCCATGTCATCAAAAGTGTACTTTTCAAGCCAAACCCACAATCAATCCTCCAGTTCTAGGCAACACAGAAGAGGGGGTTGGGGGGGTATTATTATTATTTCCAAGGTATATTAATGACATAGTTGATGACAATGACAATGTTGAAAATGAGTGGTATTCCCCTTTAATGGGTGACGGCGTTGGTGAATAGAAGAGCGGGTGGTCCTGTTGGCGCGAGGCGGGGGAGGAGGGTGGGGTGACGGATGGGTGCCAGCATGAGGAGTGAGAGACGATGCAGGTGCCAGCTGCTGGATTAACGAGGCAGCTAATCTATTTAATTTGGCATAACAAGCAGTGATGCCGCCTAGAGCCTAATTCACGCGCGGCAGTGTTGCTTGCCTAAAATAACGATCTACAAGCTAAGAAGGCGACACATGGCGACACGTTGTTACCTTGTAGATCGCTTGTTTTAGTTGCATGTTTCACCTGCCCCGGAGCAAAATGAGTACAGTGCACTCTCAGTTCTAGTTCTAAGTTCAGTAAGGCAGACACTGGATGGCTTAAAAAGATGTCATGGATGACCCATGTCCACATTGATGCCAATCCCATATGGATCCAGAGATTTCTAAGCATCAATGTGGACATGAAGTCATCTATGACATAAGACATACTGTATCTGTGACGTACGACTCTACATTTTGGCAAGGTTTCAGCCCCATTATACAAATGTTATTATCTCAAAAAGTATAACATATACAGTATGTGTAATTTAAAATTAGTGGAAGTACCTCTGTGGCCTTATGACAGTGTGCACGTGCAAAATCTGCCGCTGATTGCTCCAGTGGTTTGCAAGATTAGTCACGAACACACAGATGACACACACACACACACACCTCATATAGTAGTAGTCGGCTCCACCTCTTACGTAGAAAAGGAAACACAAATATCTGACAATGCGATGCAAGGTGGCTAGTGTGGACTAGCCAACATCAACCTGAATCGCTGCCCTCCACTCCCTTCTTTCTAGCGTCAGGGTCTTGAGCTCTGCAGTGTTGTTAGTTCCCCTGTCAGGTGGTGCACCTCTTTACCTCCCAGGCTGTGCCTTGGGTTGGCAGTTTGCTTGCCACCAGTTCAGGGTGCCTGACGGCTGACGCAGTGGTGCCCTTCTCTCTCTGACCTCTCTGACACCAAGTGAAATGTCTGACCAAAAGTCCTAAGAAAGAGCCATGTCATGTGAAGGAGATAAAAGTCATTTTTGTCTGTAACTTTTGTTTGTTTTGCCTCACTGTTTTAGGCTCTCCGTCCATAAGTTGTAGAAACCGGTTTGCATCTATCTGGATCGTCTATCTGTTAACCACTTTAAACCGTGGTGTCCCTAGCATGGCTGGAATTGATGTAAAGAGTAGCGCCTATTCTCGTTTTGAGGCAATAATACGTTATACGTGCATTCAATTGTAATCTTGTTATAAATGTTAGGCTACTGCACCTCACTACTCCAGCAAGTGGAAGAAGCCATTGTAACGACCTAAAACACCTGACAATAGTTCACACACACGCACGCACGCACGCACGCACGCACGCACGCACGCACATACTGTAGGGCACAGGATCCAACGCAAGCCCAGCTGGTCCAGAATCTTGTTTAAATATCTGAGATGCTGGGTGTTGAAGGACTGCAGTTGTTGTGGATTAACTGCTTGTCCTCGGCACACAACGGCTGTCTGCCTGGGGGAGTTTCTGGCATCCAGAGCCCGTATATATAATCCATGTTAGATCTGGATTAAAGCAGAAGCTTTTCAGGGGTCGGAAAGAAAATTTATTTTACTTTTTAAGGGATATTTTGTTGTTTAAAAGTTGAAAAGTTTTGTTCATTTTTAAGTAGCTTTATATAAGCTGATAGCAGTAATTGTCATAGAGTGTTTGTTCAGTAACAGGGTTCTCTCTGGGTTTCTCCCGCTCTTTAGTTTAGGAAATAACAGGAATTTCAGTTTGGGATACCA
Source organism: Nannobrachium achirus (assembly GCF_963921795.1). Classification (NCBI taxonomy): domain Eukaryota; kingdom Metazoa; phylum Chordata; class Actinopteri; order Myctophiformes; family Myctophidae; genus Nannobrachium; species Nannobrachium achirus. Next base: position 49,560,041 of record NC_137818.1, read on the forward strand.
ATAACAAGAGAGAGAAAAGTGGAAAAAAAGATTATACCAAATTGGAACTGGAACAGTACTATGAAAGGATCTTTGTGGGGATCTCTCTCCTGATTGGTAACAATTGGTATCCTGACCTGACTATGTGTTTATTAGGGAGCTGGAGAGACGGGGAGAGCCCTAATACATCACAATATAGAGCTACTCACCAGTTAAGAGTGGGGTGGCTCAGAGTAGATGACAGAGTACAGCAACTTGCAATGGGCCTGGTGTACAAGATACACTACACCACTATGATACCCAAGTACCTGTCAAAATACTTTATAAACATTAAGGATGTCCATAATTACAACACCAGAGGCAGCGCCACAGATCACTTTCAACCCAGAGTCAAAACCAACAAAGGGTCAAACTCTTTTTTCTGCTATACCACCAAAATGTGGAAAGCCTTACCGAAGGCCATAAAGGAGTGTGGATCACTAGCATCCTTTAAAATTGCCCTGAAAAACCACTTACAGGCAGCAGCCGTTCGCAACTGGTAAAAAAAAACTAACCTAGCCCAACCCTACCCTCCCCTGCCCCTTCTTTGTATATACTTACTGTTTGTTTAGACTTACTGTTTTCCTTTTTTTGTTCTCTCATTTTATTTTTATTTACATATCTACTGCATAGTACTGTGTTCTATTCGTCTGTCATTCAATGTTATATGAGATACTTTAATGGTTTCCTGTGGAAATAAGCTTAGTCTTTTCATGGATCTCCTTTTAGTAGATCTTGTACCAGTGAACTGTACCGTCATGAAACTGTACCTTTTCCTATGCAAACTTCTAATAAAGTCTTCAATCAATCAATCAATCAAACCCTCCAAAAAGCATGACATATCGTCATTGTCGGGCAGAAACCTCGAAGTCAGTTGTTCTCAAACTTTGAAATTTGAAGGTTTTTTTATAATAATAATAAAAAACGGTTTGGGACATAAAAAAGGATTCCACCCGAGAGCGACAACAGTATGTTATGTTGTTGGTGTTTGTGTGGTATGGGTTTTATTAAAGCGAGTGAGGAAAGAAAACACATGTCCATTCAGAGTCTAAGAACACACATAAGACTACAATAGAACTACAATAACCATAAGGAACTACAATAACCATAATACTTTGTTTGTCACTTGCAGAACATGGAGCGCTTCAAGCAGAGCAGTGAGCAATTCCACCAAGCTGCCTCCAAGACCCAAGCTACTGTGAGGTGAGACATACACTACACACACACACACACACACACACACACACACACACACACACACACACACACACACACACACACCCAGAGCAGCATGCACAGACAGTGGACTAATAAGCAGCAGTGGATAGCAATCTCCTCTTTTTCCCCTTTATTTTGCTAAGCACCTAAATGCAAACATTCCCCTGAGCAAAGCCAACTTATGTGATAAGTGTTTTAATTGGCTGCTTTGATTAAGCAGAGTTTAACAATACCCCAGTTTCCCTCCATGTTGGTGTGTGTGTGCGTGTGCGCGTGCGTGTGTGTGTGTGTGTGTGTGTGTGTGTGTGTGTGGACTCCTAATGACACCCTGCCCAGAGAGAAGGTAGCTCATTATTGCCACCAAAGGATTATAAATGGCTCCTTGGAATTCACAAAAGAGTGACACTTGGATTTGATACAATGTTGAATCTTCTGCCACGCCATAATGTGGTCCGTTCCTTGATAAGGCTCATCTCATCTAGAACATTTGATCATTTGGTCCGTTTATTTGGGTGAAATCACATATTTATTTTGCGATTTAAATGATTATTGTCTCCACCAGCCGAAGGCATGGGGGAGAGTATGTTTTCCCCTCCGTCCGTCCGTGTGTCCGTCCGTCCGTCCGTGTGTCCGTGTGTCCGTGCGTGCGTCCTCGCAGTTTGTGTGCAGCTAATCTCAGTCGCCGTTGGCCCGGTCGCTGCCAAAGTGAGCACACACATTCCCTGGATGCCAATCTAGAACCTCTGCCCTAAATTTTTCAAATGGGCTTTTTCTAGCGCCACCTAGTGGCCGATGTTCGCAAGACACATTTCTGTGCACTACTCTTACAGATTTTGTCCAAAAATCCTACAAATCGGTAGGCAGTATCTCGACAGTCATGTGATCGACACGGATCTGTCCGATTTTTCATATTCCATCCTGATTGGCTAAGATTGGCTTCCAAAGTTTGTAGGATTGAGCCGTTTGGAACAAAATGCCTCAAATCCCAAACGCAAAGTGCAATTATCATGAAATCGCGCACAAATGTTCCCACTAGGTCGAAGAAGAAATGCCACTTAACATTTTTGAAATCAGCCTCATGGTGGCGCTATAACAGGCCGATTTGTGGTTTTACCTATAACTCCATCGATCAGTTTCAAACTTTGTAAGCGCATTCCCTAGAGGCTAAGGATAAACCTTTGCCCTGCATTTTTCACATCAGCCTTTTATAGCGCCACCTTTGGGCCGACTTATGTAAAACACATTTTTGGATATTACTCCTTGAGATTTTATCCAAAAATCACGCAAATCGGTACACAGTATCTCTATAGTCATGTGATCAAGTCCGATCCGTCTGTATTTCATATTCCATCCTGATTGGCTAATATTGGCTTCCAAAGCTTGCAGGATTGCTCCGTTTTTGAACAAAATGCCTCAAATCATCAACGCAGCTTGCGATTACCGTGAAATTTGCCACACATATTCCCACTAGGTCAAGGAACAAATGCTACCTTTTTCACATTGGCCTGTTATAGCGCCACCAGCAGGTAGACTTTAGCAAAACTCATTTTTGGAACACAATGCTTCAAATCATGCATGCAGCATCAGATTGCCATGAAAGATCTAAGGTGAAGAACATATGCCAACCTTTTTACATTGGCCTATTATACAGTAGCACCACCAGGACGCACGGCCTGGTGGAGACCTGTGCTCGGAAGAGCACTGCTTCTAGTATCTAGTTTATTTATTTATTTGTTTGTTTTACCATTGTTGCCAAAAGAAAATATTTATTATGTCATACTTATGACATTTTTTTTTTTTTAATTCTTAGGCTATTTTTCTAACACCAGAAAAACCTGACCTTTCAACATTCAGTGGTTTTTCTGTATCTGTTTTTTCAGAAAGGTGAGTTCATTTGTCTCTGTTGAGACAAATGAACTCAATTGAGGTAAAAAAAAAAACACTTTCAACCTGTCATTACTATTTTATTGTACAAAACATGTGAAAAAAAGACAAAAACTAAAGAAATGTCAAAATATATTAAAAGGAATAAATAATCAAAACTAGAGGACAACGTTGGCTGATGCTGGAAGGTCTGGCCCTTGAGAAAATTAGTTTTCATTTTGATACTGATAAATAGGAACTTAAAGTCTAACTTATAGTTCCATTGATTCCAGCCTGAACACAATCCATTGATTGTTCATTAAAATAAACATGTTCTGAAAACGCACACGGCGGCAAACGCTTTTGAGCTTTTCAAATCCAGACATTTTTAGGTACGCTCCCCTCCTCCCAGTTCAAATGTAACCCAGACATTAAAGCCAAGCTGTTGCCTCTCTCCCACCTTTATTCTACCTGCTGACTGCACTGTCACACTGATTCCCCTGAGCTGACGTCCTTAAGCCTGATGCTAACAGTAGTTATGGTAGCGTTTTCATGCTTATCTGGAGTGGATGAGCGCTATTGGCTGAATGAGAGGCCCCATTACACACAGATTAAACACACCGGAAGGGGGGGTGGGTGGGTGGCTTGGTGTGTGTGCGTGTGCGTGTGCGTGTGCGTGTGCGTGTGTGTGTGTGTGTGTGTGTATGTGTGTGTGTGTGAGAGAGAGTGAAAGAGAGAGAGAGAGAGAGAGAGAGAGAGAGAGAGAGAGAGAGAGAGAGAGAGAGAGAGATATGTGCAGACGCTGTACATGTAATGTAATCTATACTAGGTGATTCTACCTCTGGGGAATAATGCTACACCTCTAATCCTCAGGATTGTGTGTGTGTGTGTGTGTGTGTGTGTGTGTGTGTGTGTGCGTGTGCGTGTGCGTGTGTGTGTGTGCATCCCCCTCCCGCACACGTGTGGGAGGGGGATCATGTGTATAGCATGTGGTTTTTTATCACACAAGATAAAGCGATCACAGTTTCAGCAGGTAATTTACAGTATCAGTCTACTTCAATTACATGCTGTCAACATTGTCTAGGTACTGGTTTAGGCTCTGTCTAATTCTGTTATCTACCTTTGGGAATGCGAGAGAGAGAGAGAGAAAAAGAGAGAGAGAGAGAGAGAGAGAGGGGGTTCAAGCATTGTTCACTTGCCTGTTTTGCAGAGTTGTGTGTGTGTGTGTGTGTGTGTGCGCGCGCGTGTGTGCGTGCGCGCGAGCGTGTGTGTGACTAATAAACTACCTCCTGGTATCAGTCTATATTCTTTAGCTATTATATGGGACCTTCACAGACAAAGATATATTGTAACGATACTGTATCTTATATTAAAATCGTCTTGTGGGTGGACGGATTTCATTGCCCAACAAATATCAACAAAAAGAAAAGTCACAAATGCGACATTCCGAAGCGGCCTGAAAAGCTAGATGTGAAGGCTGCTACTCGGCCATCGGAATAAAGAGCCATCAGATGAATGCCACGGCACCGTTTATGTCACTCTGGGAACGATGGTTCCACATTTCTTTCACTCTCACCCTCAAAACCCAGTTTCAGCATCGATGGATCCACAAATCACTTGAACCCATTAACACATGGGCTGCTAAGGTTTATAACATTTATAGCTGTTGCTGCTGCCACCATTGACTTACGCTTTGTTTTGACATGCCTCGCAAGCTTCGTGCGTGTGCACGTGCGTGTCCAGAGAAGATTGAGGAGGATAATCCATTTGTTTACAAACGCTCGCGAAACTAAAATCCAAAAATCGCGGTAAAATCGCGGTAAAGTCAGCTCTCTGCTTCCATGGGGCTGTTTTCATGTCATTCTTAGATAAAGCCGTTCTTATGTTTCAAAGTAGAATCTAAAGCAATGTTAAGTCCTTCCGTGATGTCTTGCCCAGAGGGGCTGCCTGCACTGACTGGGTGACGTAATGCACTCAGGTCATTCAAAGGGCAGCTGCAGGCTCAAAAAGTTAACTGTTTGTTGCCTCGTCTGTGAACGAGATATCTTCCTGTGGCAGGGGGACACCTAGTGGCCATAACTCGTCCCTGAACGAGTTTGGCTCCCCAAGTGTTAAGAGCTGAGGCCAATTCTGCGAATGAAAAATCTGTATATAGTTCTCACTGTAAGATAAAAAAAATGATATTTCAAAAAAGCAGACGTACAAGCTTGCAGTGCGGCACGAAATGACATGCTGTGAGGTTGTACATCTACAATTTTTGAAACATTGTTGAACCTTTTGAATAGCCAACGCAAAATGTGTTTTTTTTTTTGTTTTGTTTTTTATGTCAGTTCGGAACGTTCATCCGTTCAAAACGGCCTGTGATTGATTTGTGGGTAGCACCTCATTACATACAACATGATAAATGTCCATGATGCTTCACGGTGCGATGTGGGCTTGTAGATCTGCTGTTTCCCGCAAGCAACACGTCACTCTAAGTCAAGCTTTGCCGTGTTTTCGACAAGACCCACTGATCCTGGACAGCACCGCGTTTAATTGGGTCACCTTGAAAGCTCTGTGAAGGCTTAGGGGATTGATGTGTGATGTTTGTGTGTTTGTGTATACTCTTTACATGTGTGTGTCTGCACGTGTGTGATTGACATGTGTGGCATATGACAGTCAGGAGCCATTTGAAGGTGTACTCTTGATGAAATGCCCTGATATGTCATGTGACATCAGTGCTGCTGTGTTTGCTGGGTGTGCACCTGGAAATGAGAGAGAGAGAGAGAGAGAGAGAGAGAGCAAACAATACATCTAAAATTATTTATATCAATCTTTATGCACCTCCTGCCAGTGAATTTCTTTGAATAGGAGTGAGAGACATAAAACATAAATAAAGAGACATAAAAAGAGACGTTGGAGGGGATGTGAAGCAAAGTTATTATAAAACTATTGAAATAATGGAAAATAGAAAAACATAATGTTAGTTATATGAAATAATTATCTAGTGTCCACTTTGTATGTAATATTATCAGTAGTAGCAGTAATGTAAGTAATGCTAACAATAATATAATAATAAAAATGTTATTACGTTAATAGTAACTAGTCCTGTGCCCGGGGTGTATGCACAGTATATGAGGGATTGAATATAGGAGTCTCAGAAGCAATTTTGGAGAACCCAGACCAGTGCCCATTGGTCATAACAGTCACCATTGATGTCCAGTTGTGCAATACCTGTCTGTGATGTAGGCATTGTTTCAGCATGCGGCTGTTACCATGGTGGCGACACTGTTTAGTATCAGTGATGTCATGCAGACAGACGGTCAGACGGCAGACGCCGGACGGACAGACATTCGCTAAATTAATAGTTAGATGTTGCAATGGATGCATCTCAAAATATTTTACAGAACAATTTGGGATGTACAAATTCAGGAAGCTGACAGTAGAAATCCGTTCGACACATGGCTCCTAGAATCGAATCAGAGACAATGCAACTCCTATATTCACCAAACGGTGAGCAACTTTCATCTTCCTTCGACATATTTTTGTCATGCAACAAACTAATTCAGCAACATGACTAATATGTTTTCTGATTTCGAATGAAACGTTAGATCTGAAAAGGACATGTTATCCAAATCAAACAAACGCCTACCACAAAACTGCTATTTTGCATCAAATAGCAAATATCTGCCATTTAATTTTTTTTAACATTATGTAAAGTATGATGTGTCATATGATGGTAGCAGAGATCAGTATGTTCAATATTACAGAAACCACAAGGGGTGAGTGAGGAAGACCATGAACCCTGGAGGGAAATTCAGAGAGAGGGCGAGATCATTTAGCGACCTACAACCGGGTCGCGACGTGGTCGGTAGTTTTCAGCGACCGGGTCGCAAAATCGAGCGACCGGGTCGCTAAATGGAGCGACCGGGTCGCTAAATCACCGACCGCGGCACTAAAGCGAGCGACCGGGTCGCTAAATGGAGCGACCGGGTCGCTAAATCACCGACCGCGGCACTAAAGCGAGCGACCGGGTCGCTAAATCGACCGACTGGGACGCTAATTCCATCGACCGGGACGCTAATTCCACCGACAGGGACGCTAATCCAGCGACCGGGTAGGTAAATCCACCGACCGGTGGTCGCTTCCACCGACCTACTAACCCTAACCCTAACCCTAACCCTAAACCTAACCTCAGTAACCTTACCTCAGTTAGGCTAACCTGCCACGCAACCTCCCGACCGTTACCTCAGTTAGGCTAACCTGCCACGCAACCTCCCGACCGGGTCGCTAAATCACCGACCGCGTCGCTAAATCACCGACCGCGTCGCTAAAGCGAGCGACCGGGTCGCTAAATCGACCGACTGGGGCGCAAAATCTTCCGACCGGGTCGCTAAATCTACCGACCTAAAACTGCAGGCAGGTCGGTAGATTTAGCGACCGGGTCGGTCGATTTAGCGGCGCGGTCGGTGATTTAGCGACCCGGTCGCTCGATTTAGCGACCCGGTCGCTGAAAACTACCGACCACGTCGCGACCCGGTTGTAGGTTGCTAAATGATCTCGCTCCTACTGGAAATTCAAGTGTGCTATCCCTTGACTCCCTTAGATTTTAGAACACCATAATAGAATACTAAAGCTATTTGGTAGAGCTCAACATCTGTGTGTTTCTGGGGTGTAGACTTCTGGTGCGTCTAAAAGGGTAGCTGTGGCTGAGTATGTAGAGAGGCCTCAGAGGGTTTCCAGTTCAACCCCCGGTCTGCACAGTCCATGTGTTGAAGTGTCCCTGTAGTAAGGGAAAGTTAGCCGAGAGTTAGACCAATCTGGGAACTAAATGGAAATCAATATCTTTCTTCACAAATGTGTTCATAAAGGTGTCTACTATCACCTCTGAACTTTCTCAATCACAACTCCCTTGGGGAACTTTGTGGGAGCCAATCAAAGTTGGGGGTATCGGGATGCCTGGGCCTGGGATTAAAATTAATAAAATAAAATAAATGGCCAATACGAGCGTATGAGGTGTGTAATTATGGTATTTTTGGGCTGCTGAATCCATTCCAACCACTAGTTTTCAGTTCAAATGACTCCTTGGCCATAAAATATGGCCAATGATGGGCCCTTATAAATTAATGCACTCGACTCGGCCACATGAAAAATGCATAACCTCCCCCCTTGGATACTAAAGCATAATGTGTACAGTATATCTACTGTATCACCTGTCTTAGAAGCTTAACAAAGTAAGAAAACACTTGTGAATTGTTTGATATATCTTCTTGTGACAATGGCTCACTGTGAGCTTGTTCTGAGGCGTTAAATTACTCTGCTTTTACATTCTTTTATGAGCTTTTATGATGGTTCTTTTATGTGAGTTAAACGGCTGCAGTGTTCATATTTCAGCGTTTTATTTAAATTTTATTTTGTAGCACATCTACACATGTCGTTATACCACAGGAGTGTTCATCAAAGTACCGCACGTAACACAATAAAGTGCACACTCATCACAAGCAGCAAGCAATGGAAGGTGGAAGATGTTCTGCTCGTGAACTCTGTGATTACGTCTTGGAAAATGAGTCTGGATGGAGTCTTTTTCAACAGAAAGCGTAGTGACATTTGTGACGTATTGTTTTTAAATTAAAGACCCAACCCCACCAAAATACTACACAAGGGCAAAGAAAGAGCAAAGAAAAAGGTAGTAGAGTAGTAGTCAGAGGATTTAAACCACACCATTGCGCATGTGGACAGAGACTTTAATTTCAATGGAAAAGCTGTGCTCTGTGGATGCCGCCATCACAGGAATAATGTGTGATCCATTGTGCTATTTCCCTGTTGCGGAACTTTCCTTCAGTTCTTCTGAGGTAAGGGAAGGTAAAAAGGGTCAAGTGTGGGTATTCCTTTTGGGAATTATTTTTCGTAATATCCTCAACTTGTAAAAGAAGTCCAGTGCGTTTTATTTGAAATAGAGGGTGTAGGCAGACATAATAATACCATTCAGATGTCATTTAATCTCAAGCAAGGCAGGAGAAACGTGTTAGTTTTGAGGATGGCAAAAACGTTGGAATTATTCAGTGATGGAAAATTGCCATTCTCACGGGAGTGTATGAGAATTAACAAGAAACAAATCGTGAATGTTGTGAGTTGTATGCACAGGCTGTATATTCCAGCCCTGGGTCCATTACTACACAGTAAAAAATCAGATTCTTAATTTAAGTGTCATTTGTACACACTCTGAGCTACAAATGGATGCATTATCTCCTCTTTTCATAGTGAACGGACCATTTCTACACTTTTCAGAGTTTACTGTCTTGAACCTGCCATTCTATGAGATTTAACAAGATTTGCAAATTGTTTGCCAGCAGTGTAGCGGCAAACTGGCTCCGTTTTATTTGACAACTCATAAATAAAAATAAAAGGGAAGACAAATGCTGTTTCATGTTTATACAGCTAATGCCATTAAAGGCAAAACGGACCAAATCAACTCGGCGAGGATGTGTGGCTGAGGGAAGATAAAAGCACCTTTCTTATCAGGCTCAGAGCTTTAACGGCAGCACCAGCCCTTTTGTAGTTGTTGTTTCGTTGCGTCTTTTCCAATTTCCAATTTCTAGCCCCTTTCATTTCTCCCTCGCCGCCTCGCTCCGTCTCGTCTCGTCTGCGTGGTTAACAAGTCTCGCTCCTCTTTGTTGTGTGTGTGCCTCCGCCTTCGCTGGCGCAGATTAAAAATAATGAGCGGCATCATTAATTAAACAGCTAATCTCATCGTATGTGTGTGTGTGTACGGTATGTGTGTGCGCGTCATATGTGCTCACAGATAGGCAGAAAACTCCCCCAAATTATCGCTGTCACATACACACACACACGCGCACACTTACGCATGCACGAGGGCACGCACTGTCACAGGGGCACGCTCTGTGCACCCACGCGGCACAGCAACAGGCAGACTGTTTTGGTCTTTGAGTAGCTCAGCAGAACCGATTCTCTCTGCCCCTTTAATGAAACAACCCGATGCTCTAATGATGAAGGCCCCTTTCTTCAAACTAAAGTTCCTTATCGTATCGAGAGAGAGAGAGAGAGAGAGATTTCTGTGCGTCATTAGTGAGAACGATTACAGAAGGGGGTGTGAGAGATGAAGCTCCATTGGGTGGCGTGGGGAAACGCCACAATCTGATAGGCTGCTGGCTCTTTAAATCAGCAATTTGATATAGGACTCTGTTAGATACTTCGTTCCCTCCGCCACCTTAATTGAATCCCCCAAACTGGGTCTGTTATTTGTCTTTAACTTCTACCACCCAACACCCAGGTAAAAGCGTGGTGGGTGTTTGTGTGTGTGTGTTAGGGGTGGGACGATAAGCGATATTATTGTTTATCGTGATAAAAAACACTCACGATAATCGTATCGTGGAGATTTAACATATCGTGATATCGTCCTTTGTCATGCACTGGGTTCAATTCACCTTCTTAAACCCTCTACAATTGGTAAAAGGTACTTATATTATTACGTACTTGATAGTCTTTTTTCACTCTCTATCAAATGTATTGGCCAAAAAATAGCCGATCTACAAGCTCACAACGCGTTGTGTTGTGACGCGTTGTAGATCTGCTATTTTTTGGCAAATGTTCCGCCCCAGGATAATGGATTTTGATTATCGCGATAAAATCGTAAATCGCAATTTCTTTTGCCACAATAATTGTGATTATGACATTTTCGTGTGCGTGCGTCGCGTGCGTGCGTGCGTGCGTGCGTGCGTGCGTGCGTGCGTGCGTGCGTGCGTGCGTGCGTGCGTGCGTGCGCGGATAGATAGTCAGATACCCATACACCCATGCACACAACACATTCAAGCATCTCTGGATGCAATGACTATAGTACTGGATAATTTATCTTTAACTTCTACTCTTCTTGTTATTGGTGTTACAATTAGGGTCCAAAATCTAATCATGTTACTCTTGGGTACTTTTATAATATGTTGTAATATTCATGAATTGCAGAATTCTATGTTTCATAAATATAAAGAGAGTTGGTCTGTTGATTTATGGTGTAAACCGAAACTCAGAACATATCGTCTTATCAAGAAGGGTTATGGTCCTGAGCCTTATGTCACGCAGAATGTATCTAAGAGTCAAAGGTCGTTTTGTGCTCAATTACATTCAGGGACCTTACCATTGGCGTTGGAAACAGGTAGATTCATTGGGACTCCTGAGGAGGACAGACTTTGTTTGTTGTGTGATTTGGAGGAAATTGAAAATGAGGTTCATTTCTTGTTTTATTGTCCATTGTATGATGAATTAAGACATAGATTATTTGTTAAAATGTCATCTATTTGTGTTAACTTTTTTTGGTTGGATGATTATGAAAGACTTGAATTATGCTTCAGTAAAGGTATTTTCTTTTTGGCAGATTATGTGTGTAAAGCTTGGGAAAAAAGACAAAGTGTTTTGTATGCTTGAAGGACAGTTTGAAGAACAGTCTTTTTGTTTCTTTGTACACCTGTATGGTACCAATGAAATGATTTATATGTATGTGTCCTGTAAGTCCATGTGGGCTGGGCACCTTTTTTGGTGCACGACACGAAAATAAATAAATCTATCTATCTATAAGATAACAATAACAATCTCTATCTATTAACTTCCATTGAAATCGATCTGATAAATAGGACTTAAACCAGCTCAAAGGAGTTCCTTCAATGCCAATTAAATGTTCTAATCTCTGTAATAGATGTTCTAAACTCTGTAATAGGATGTGATGTTGTCTAGTGCAGCACTAAGGTCTAACAAAAAACTGCAGTGAGGAGTAATTTTCCTTTTTAAGGAGGTTATTTGCAACTTTCACCAATGCTTTCTCTGTACTGTGATGTGCTTTAAATCTTGACTTTACGTAGAAAATCACATTCTGATTGGCGTCTGATTTCTCAAGGATCTCCAGCCAGATCAGCCAGAAATGTTGTTTACTTCCCACCTTTTTCCACCATGTAACTGGGCAGCTTGGCAAAAGCTACATCAGTGGCACATCAACAGGGGTTTTGAGTGCAGTTCATCCATATTCTTACTAGTAATATATATGTATTCATATATATTCATACAGTACAAACATGTAGTAATATATATGTATTCATATATATTCATACAGTACAAACATGTAAACACTTCACCTTGCCAGCCTGCCTCCAATACTCCCAAGACGCTTCCATGTGCACAGAACAGGCTGAAATATCTACTTCCTATTTTATGAAAATCTAAGCCTTTGAACTAAGGACTGACACTCCTTCATACTTTTCCAGTATGAAGCATTTATGTATGATCAAGAATCTGCACCCAGTTTATTCAAGACTACAGACTCCAGAAGTGATTTAATGTACAATACTTCAAGGGAAAGGCAAGCTCAACTTGAGAACAGTCTTGATGTAGTCTTGAATAAACCGGGTGCAGATTCCACTGGCTGGTTGTGCTTGGAGGCAGTGGTGGAGCAGCCTCCTCTTCAATAGGGAAGCTAGGCGTACTGTGCTGGACAGTGTTGAGCTCCAGCAGCAGCAGGTCCAGCTCAGACAGGTTGCTGCCCAGAGGTGAGCTCATAGCAGCGGCCGTCGCCTCACTGCTCTTCTGCTCATTGGGGAGACTGTACACGTGGTCTTCTTCACTGAGGGGTTGGGTTGGACTGTTACTGTCCCGAGACTAAGGATACTATCTGAGCACCGCTGAGATACGGTTAAAAGTGGTTCAGAATGAGCCATGGATGTCTGGCCTTTCCTGAAAGGGCCTTCCAGCATGTTTTAATACTATCTTGCCAGACTAAGCGAGATCCTTGCTTCTGTGCAGCTGTGTGTGTGTGTGTGTGTGTGTGTGTGTGTGTGTGTGTGTGTGTGTGTGTGTGTGTGTGTGTGTGTGTGTGTGTGTGTGTGTGTGTGTGTGTGTGTGTGTGTGTGTGTGTGTGTGTGTGTGTGTGTGTGTGCTCGTGCGTGCTCGTGCGTGCGTACGTGGGCGCGCCAGCTAGGTGTGACGGACACGTTGTAATTGAATCGCCGGGGCCGGCGCTCCTCTGCGAATCAAAGCCGAGAAGAGGCTTTAATTTGCTTTCAATTAAAGGCGCTGTTAAACACTCCTCCGAGAGCACACGGCTGCAGACGGCTGTTGTGCGGAGATGGAGTGTAGACAAGCCAGGAGGTTGTAGCAAGTCTAGCGTGCAGGTGGGTTCTTGTGTCCGTGTGCTACATTCCACAACGCGCTGAACATAATAGCGTTGGTGTGTGGTTGTAATTTATCTGTCTCTACCTTAACCCATTTAGGCCTAGAATTATTGAATGCTTTAACTATTGAAAAATAGCAAATCTTATATGTATTTTTAAAGCGAACGTTTGTATAACTCAAATTTTGCTTCTGGGTGGTCCCTGGAACTAAATGTTTTGAGATGGGGGTCTGTGGCCAAATACATATCATTTTGGGGGTCCTTGACATGAAAAGGTTTGAGAACCACTGACATGGTAGTCTCTCAAGAGCAGACTAACTGAGCTCCAGTTAAGTGAAAAGGACCTTTTCTTTGATGATGGCTGGCCAGATTGCTGACATAGAAACATAGGGTTTTTCAAAAAATCTTAGAAGGATTCAAAAGACACTTATAGAATCGGGTCAAAATTCGAATTTTCAAGATTTTTCAAAAATAGCAGATCTATAAGCTCGCAGCGAGGCACTCGGTGCCGCGCTGTGAGCTTGTATATCTGCTATTTTTTAATAGTTAAAGCATAAAATAATAATACACAATAATGTGTACCCGTTCTGAATGAATTAATCAGTCAAGTTGCATTACGCCTTGGCACCTTGGCAATGAGCCTGTCATAGTGAAGCCTGTTTCTTTTGTTGGTCTGTTGTATGGAAGGTTTTGCGTGCCGACAATAGCAGTTACAAGCTCACAATGCGTTGCGTTCACGCCACATTGTGAGCTTGAAGATTAGCTATCTGTGGTGCGCTACACCGTTGTGCGACAAGGTATAAATCAGGCTTTAGCCATCACACTAACAGAAAGACAGACTGACGGACAGAACGGGACCAATTACACTACAACCCACATACCGTTATCACACTAACCACTGTGGATTTCATTCCTCAAAGCTGGCATTTTTCTTTATTTGATTAAATGTGAATTATTTCCCATTCAGTTAGCTGTGATTTCTTGCTAATTGCACTGCTCTGCCTTGTGGCACGTAGCGTACATACAGTATGTTAGCTCATGTAAGGCGTGTTGCTGGAGAGTGTGGGCGTTAATTCTTCTTTTCTTTGTCTTTCTTTTTCACGCCTTATTTGGTTGAGTGACTTTTATCCGTTTAATTGGCTTTGGCTCACAATGCATCACATACAGTATATACATGTGTATTTTTAGATCATTGTTCTGTTGTCAAAAGACGGACAACTTCAGATGAGAACTTGTCTTGGCTTTTGTTCTAACCAGTGACAAAGTGACACTAGTTGAAGCAAATGTCCCCATTTGTTTACATTCATAGTTGCTGTTACCATACATCGTCAATGTTGGGCAGGAATCTTGCGTGTCCAAAAAACGTTAATTTTCAAGAAGTGGAAAATAAATAACCTGTGCTCCAATGGATCAAATGTAGTTATGATTTAGTCACAAGCTGTTATTAATACGTTTTATTGGTTAAATATTTATTAAGCCCAAACAAACAAACTCAACCACTTTCAACTTAGCGTCTCTATTCTGGGCGTAATCATTACAGATGAACATTTTCAAAACGTCTCAAACATTTTCAAAAAGTTTCATAGCTGATCTAGTAGGCTGGCGTAGCTGGCGTAGCAGACTGGTAATCTGGCCTGACATGGTGATATACAGTTATATACAGTACTGTAGGCAAAGAGAACATTCATGCATCGCACTGACTGATAATGTATTGTAATTAATGCATCACACTAGCTCTCAGCATGACATTTGGCACACAGTTAGAACATGCCATATGGAACATTTTTGGCTATAGGGGCATCGCAGATTTGTCTTAGGAAACTTGTGGGAGCCAATCAAAGTTGGGCTCTCATAAACTTTACTATACAGTAAAATAATACAAAAAATAAATATGCTTTAAGTAGCATGTAAGGGGTCAAACTAGGTGTTTTTCATGATTCTGAATCCAATGCAAACATTTGTTTTGCAGGAAAAACATTCCTTGGGCTAAAAACGGACCCCATAAAAGTGATAAAACTATGGTTTATTGATGAGTCATCGCTTTTCACAGTTTTGTGGCGTCCGTTTCTCGGAAAGGAATGTTTTTCGTGCAAAACAAATGCCTGCATTGGATTCAGAATCCCGAAAAACACCTAGTTTGACCCCTCACATGCTACTTAAAGCATATTTATTTTTTGTATTATTTTACTGTATAGTAAAGTCTATGAGAACCCAACTTTCAAGTTTCCCAAGACAAATCTGCGATGCCCCTATAGCCAAAAATGTTCCATATGGCATGTTCTAACTGTTAGAGGGAAATCTCTGGGAGGCATGAACCATAAAATAATGGTTAAAGTTATAATGTGTTCCAGGTCTAAATGGGTTAAGAGGTTAAAGGACCATGGTGGACAGCATAGCACAGTGAGATTATTCACATCTCAGAATGTTGCTCTGTTCACTTTCTTCTCCTTCCTGGACAGAAAGAATAACCATAGCCATAAATGATGCACCACCTTCGCAAAGGAGCTCACGGCGGCCAACTTATAAGACACCATGTTGAAATTATTGGGAGAAGCGATCCCTAGACCATTGGTTCTCAAAGTGGGGTCCTTGGGGGACTTCCAGGGGGTCCCCGGCTGTTAAAAAATAGCAGATGTACAAGCTCACAGAAAGCTTGGTTTTTAAGAAACATTGAAAGTATTTGATATTTTGAACACAAATCTGCTCTTCTATGGGGTCCCTGGCCCATAACCTTTTCAAATGGGGGTCCTTGACCTGAAAAGGTTTGAGATGCACTACCACTGACTGTCGGAGACTCTCTTGTCCGGCAGACCTGCTGTGTTACAGTATGTGGAAGCTACCTCAGGGTAGTGGGCCAGCTGCTGGAGCCATTCCAGAGGTCACTGATAGTACAAAAGAGGTTATACGAGTTCGTGTTTTTTAGGACTTTCAGACTTCAGTTAGCACTCAAGATATTTCTGTGCATGAGCCTTGCCCCAGGCTTGGTACATCTCCAGAAATCGCTGACATGGACAGTGCAGGTTTTTTTTTTCTCCTGGGTTAGGGGCCTGGTAGGGATTAGCCTGGACTCTGGGAAATTGGAAGAGTCTGTACAGAGCAAACATCAACTAAGAGGCCAGATGGACAATCTGGGGTTGGGACTGGAACTTAAACCAGCTTGCAGAGCTCGTATATAAACCATCATTGACAAAATGGTGTGGGGGATTTGCAATGGAGAATCCTATGTGGGCTCATTGCGGTTAATGCCTCTGGCTGAATAACGAATCAATGAGTCACTATTAACTGTCCTTTCTGTCAGCAGCGGGAAACAACTCACTGATTTGTGTAGTGCAGTGCAGTTAGAGTTTTGATGATTTCCCATCTAGGTAAATGTAAAAAAAAAATACTACTTTTGAGAATGTGTGTGTGTGTGTGTGTGTCTAATGAATTTTGAATTAATTTATCCTGGAGAGAGAGAGACAGATAGTTTGATGTTACTGCGCCAGACAATGAAAGAAGCAGAGATGGTGCTAGATTATATCTAGGTGTAGAAAGAGAATGTTTGGTGTAGGGATAATTTAGACTCTTCAATTTACCGTAATACAGATAATACTGCACTGTACATAAAATGGCCGATATATAGTTCACACCACCAGATTAGCTCTTATCAGTAGGATTTTTCGACGCACCCGGCTTTTAAAAGGTTTTGTTTTTCTACATCGTGTGTCTTCAACAGGGGGTCTAGGACTCAGAGTTACTACAGGGGGTCCTCCAAATATTTGAGTGATAGAAAGTTTTTCCTCCTTTTTTAACTACCGGTACTTTTAACTACTTGAACCCTAGTGTCCATATTCTGAGAACTTTAGCCAAAAATTGCAGATCTACAAGCTCACAGCGCCTCACGCTGCGAGGCGTTGTGAGCTTGTAGATCTGCTATTTTTAGCAAAGATCTTTGGTGTAGAGGGGGAAAAGAGCAGAAGTACAGAAAGGTCAAGTTTATTAAGTATTGACGTTTCAAGTGGTTAAATATCTGAAAACACAAATGACATGAATCCAAAATACACTGATGATTGTGCTGTCAAACGATGAAACTATATGGAATATATGATAAGGTTGTGGGGGTCCCTGCTTCATCTATCTCTCTCAACTAAGGGGTCCTTGGCCTGAAAACGTTGAAGACTCTTGTTCTACATAATGGAACCCTGATCTTACGCGATGGTGTGTTTTTTCCTCTGCAGACCTCGTTGCACGGAGGGGGTGTGCCCGGACCTGCAGGCCCAGATACTCACCTGCTACAAGGAGAACCGAGAGCAGACCCTCCGCTGTTCAGACCTCGCCAAAGAATACATGCAGTGCATCGACGCCGCGAAGAAGGTGAGCGCTCGTACGAGCGAGTACGTGAATGAACTGCAGTATGTAACTATGTAATGGTGCATCAATGCAACAACGCTTTGTGAGCTTGAAAATCATCTATTATTTTTTTTAACGTAACCACTTTAACCATTATTTTCTTTCATACTTTGGCTATTCAAAAATAGCAGATCTACAAGCTCACAGCGCGGCACCGAGTGCCGCGCTATGAGCTTGTATATCTGCTATTTTTGAAAGAACGTGGACATGTGTGCATAACTTTAAATATAATATTCTTTTAAAGCGAACATTTTTAGATGAGATTTTGAGATGGGGATCCGCGGTCAAATACATACGTAATTCTAGGGGTCCTTGACATTAAAAACGTTGAGCACCTCAGAAAACCATTAGGATTTAGAAGAAGTTTTAAAAGTATTTTTAATGGGTTAAGCCCCCTGGCTACATTGGGTATGTAGTGTAATTGATTGGCTGCCATGCTGTAACTATAATCACTGGCCACACCCACCAAGCGTTAGAATTCCCACTGTATGAATGAATGAACCATTGTTGTGCTTAAAGCACTTTGAAAAGCGCTATAAAAATGCAATTCATTATTAGAATGCCACGTAGGTCGTGCGTAAGCTCCGTAGAGTTCTGCGCGACAATCCTATAATTGCGCAAGTCTTCTATTTTTGCACGTGTGCGTAGCCCATTTACATTTGATTGTACTATAAAAAGGTATATACATAAATTGTTTTGGAGGGGAATGGCCAAGCTTACATCACTCACCAGGGGAGGAATGAGTGTATTGAATATTAAAATAAAAGGGGTGAACTGTTGCATAACAAAATAAAATAAATGTTATGATCTGGAGAGATATGTAAAACAGAACAAATAACCTACCGTTGTTTCCTGTTGAGATTGGCACACCTGGGTGAAATGTGCCAATCTCAACAGGAAACATCTGTACCTGGTGTGTTGGGTGAAAAAACTCACCTTTTCTTGGTCTGTAGACTCTGCTGTACGCAACTACTATTAAGAATGCCAAGCGTTCTTGGTGTAGCCACTAACAAGCTGTGTGCTTCCTCCGTTCCGCTCCACCAGTTATACGGATACTTGGCGCGCCCAGCATAGCCCGGAGGCTGGGGGTCAAAACACTGCTGGTTTGTCTCCCCGCGGTCCATGCTTGAACGGCCGCTCCAGTATTTTGCATAGCTGTCATTTGAAGTTTTGCACACATTTGTGAAATATCTGGATATTTCAGACTACATGAGTGTGTTTTTTTTCCCCTTATTTTCGCCGAGTGACACTGTGGGAGTTTGGCGACTGAGTCATTTTCAGAGTCAAAAGATATGCTGATGTAAAGCAAAGAAATGCAGGTCCCCCCACAGCCAACCAAAATGCGTTGGCTGTGGGACTATGGTGTCGTACTGAAGGTGACAGGCTCTCAGTGGAAGACAGTTGTGTTTGCCGCGGTATGGTCTTGTCATTCCGCTGTGTACCATCTCACTTCTAATTTTAGCCCATTTAGGCCTAGGATTATTGAATGCTTTAACCAGTGAAAAATAGCAGATATACAAGCTCACAGCGCGGCACCGAGTGCCGTGCTGCGAGCTTGTAGATCTGCTATTTTTGAAAAAGTCGTGAAAATGTGTGCGAATCTTTGAATATATGTATTTTCAAAGCAAACGTTTGTAACTCAAATTTAGCTTCTGGGGGGTCCCTGGAACTAAATATTTTGAGATGGGGGGGTCCGTGGCCAAATAAATATCAGTTTGGGGGTCCTTCACATGAAAAGGTTTGAGAACCACTGACATAGTAGTCTCTCAAGAACAGACTAACTGAGCTCCAGTTAAGTGAAAAACAACTTTTCTTTGACGACGGCTGGCCAGATTGCTGACATAGAAACATAGGTTTTTCAAAAAACCTTAGAAGGATTCAAAAGACACTTATAGAATCGGGTCAAAATTCGAATTTTCACGATTTTTCAAAAATAGCAGATCTACAAGCTCGCAGCGCGGCACTCGGTGCCGCGCTGTGATCTTGTATATCTGCTATTTTTCAATAGTTAAAGCATACAATAATGATACACTATAATGTGTACCTGTTCTAAACGGGTTAGAGAGCGAGCAGGAAAGATGTCAGTTAACGCAAGCAAAGAAAAAGCAGCTGTGTGACGCCCGGAAACAAAAGGTAGAGAAAATAGACCTCATGAGTTGTCAGCAATGCAGTTATTCTACTGTTTTCACAGTGTTTCCCCTGTGCAAGCTGTGGGTGCCATGCTAGCAGCATTAGAACAACATAGTTACTGTACCCTGCAGAGGAGTGGGAAAGTTTGTTTCTCAGACATGAGTTGACTGACTCTTGTTGTAAACAAAAGCCTCTTGCCTACAGCATGTAGACACACACACACACACACACACACACACACACACACACACACACACACACACACACACACACACACACACACACACTGTGTAGACAGTGTAAACAGTGTAAAGGCTCATTGTAAGACACTTTGGGCAATGTGTTGAGTTCAAATCCTTCAATTTTTTACTGTATTTTTCTATTAAGGATATTAAGGTCTGATAATCCCCTTTTCAATATATTTCCAATATACAGTACATATACATTTCCAATATAGTATAATTGAGTGCAGTGTTGTGAGCTTGTAGATCGATAATCCTTGGCAAAGAGATCTGGTGTAGAGGGAAAAAAGAGCAAACCAAGAGTCAAGGTCAAGTTGACTAATTATTGAGTGGTTAAATAATGATGGAAAAGACACATTAATATGAATCCAACATATTCATAGAAAAATATATAATCTGCAACACAACGGTATACAGTATGTGGCGGGGGGCCCTGCTTCATATCTCTCTCAGCTAAGGGGTTCTTGGCCTGAAAAACTTTGTACTGTATCTGTATAGGAATGTCACAGCTTGTCACATGTCTTGTCTTTGTGTAACCACAAGGATCATATAAGTTTGGAGGGGAACATAACGTCACTGTCGGGCAGAAACCTTGTATCTCCAAGTTTCTACATTTGTATGTTTTTTTCACAAAGTAAAGCCCTGCTTCATCACACAAGGCCGTCGCAAAAAAGTTGTGAAAACAGCCGATCTACAAGCACACAACGCCTCGCGGCGCAAGGCACTAGTTTAAATCATTTTTAAAATGATAAATACAAAACAAACGGTTTTGGACATACAAGGTCTCCACCCGACAACGACGATAAATTAGATCACATTGTCATCTGTGACTTCAGATGAGCATGCAACATAATGTTGTGGGTGTGATGGGTCCTCTCACTACCTGGTGATCCAGGGGTTCAGACCAAAGCAACAGTGTGTCATTCAAAAGTATATAAAAAAAGCTGAGCTTCTCATACTATTATCACCAGTGCAGAGGGAGGCTTCATTTTCCAACTTCTCTCAGATAACTGACAGGGAAAACAGAGAACGTGTGGGAGATGGAATCTGGTTGTGTGAACTTTGTTGGGATGTAGTTGATCATTCTGTACACGTAGCGCTCTGTACCCCACACGCATGCGCACGCACGCACGCACGCACGCACGCACGCACGCACGCACGCACAGACACACACACACACACACACACACACACACACACACACACACACACACACACACACACACACACACACACACATCTTGTCCTTCTCTGTACCTCGCTGATGTTCCGCTCCGTTATGAATATGATCATGGTCCTCCCAAGATACACTAATACTGCATCTACAGTACTATCAGTTCACTTTCTCATAAACTTTCGGTGTGTGTGTGTGTGTGTGTGTGTGTGTGTGTGTGTGTGTGTGTGTGTGTGTGTGTGTGTGTGTGTGTGTGTGTGTGTGTGTGTGTGTGTGTGTGTGTGTGTCTGCGCGCGCCTGCGTGCGTGCGTGATTTCCTCTGCATATTAGCTGGTGTGAGATAACAGGGATTGAAATGAACACCCTTTGAAGAAGCTCTTTATGAAGAGCACTGTCATACACAGCTTGTGTGTGCGTGTGTGTGTGTGTGTGTGTGTGTGTGTGCGCGTGTGTGTGTGTGTGTGTGTGTTTGAATATATGGTTGCGTACGTGTGTGCTTGAATGCATGTTCGTGTGCATGAATGCATTTGTTTGCGTGTATGTGCGTGCACATATGCGTGTGTGTGTATGTGTGTGTACTGTACGTGTGCGTGTGTGCCACTGCCTTTCACACATATATATCAGTCTAGCATAGCCCACATCAAGGTACTGTTAGCTGATTGGCCCCAAGGCATCGCTGTGACTTTGACCTTGTCATATTGAAAGCTCAGAAAGTTCCCTGCCTTACGCTGTGTCCTCAGGAGCTGTCACAGACACTTTGCTTTTCAATGATGTCCGTGTCTTCAGGCCTTCAGAGTACAGTCATCAGCAAAGGCAGTGATGTTATTAGTTGAGCCGCCTTGTCTGTCTGTCTCAGTGGTGGAAAAGTACTCACACGTTTTACTGAAGTTAAAGTATCAATACTGCAACATAGAAATAAGTCACAAGTAAGTCCGGAATTCAAAATGTACTTCATGAAATGTATGAAACTATTGGCATCAAAATGCACTTAAAGTATCAAAAGTACAAATGTTTGAAAATAGCCGATCTACAAGCTCACAACGCCAAGGTATAAAAGAGGGCTAAAGTGATTTATGTATGTTTTTCAATATTATCATTTATACCTGCAAAGTAACTAGTAACTAAAGTTTTCAAATAAATGTAGTGGAGTAAAAGCACAGTATTTGGATCCAATATTGGAGATTGGATATACTCATGTACAAATAAGTACAAATACCTACACATTTACACATGTACAGTACTTAGGTAAATGTACTTAGTTACTTTACACCACTGTCACATACAGTACTGATGCTTGTGTCACTGGGTTGACGCCCAGTTTGGCTCAACACATAGGATGATCCTTTAGTGTCATTTCTCAACATTTAGGGAATCACGTGTCGGCGTCACAGACACAAATCACTTGACACCGATACTAACCATGTGGACTCAGTATTGACCACGCCATTAAACACACTGAGAACATGTTCAGCACAGAGTAACAACAAGGCAGGCGTGCTTCTGTCAGAAGTGGACTTGAGTCGCTTGAGCGAGGCACCAGCAGAGTACGGTAAGTGGTAAGTGCCCTTACAGAGTGGTGTGAGGTCCACTTCTATTTGTATAGCCATAGAGTAGGGAACAGTTATGACACGTCTTTGTCAATAGAGGGTATGCCCATGCATAAAGTGAATGGCAAATCGAGTGGAAAAGTCAGTTTAACTTCGATTAACGTTGTTTAATGCAATCACATACTGTAGGACAGGGGTGCCCACCCTTTTTTTTTACTTAAGAGCTACTTTTAAAATGACCTGCTCAACATGATCTACCCGCCCCAAAAACAATGTACCTGAGGGGCTTTGGAATAGCGGCACGGGCGTTACAAAGATAATTAAATGGGGAAATAGTCAGGGAAAAGTCTTAGGTTAGTCTTATGTTTTACGGGTTCTTTGTAATGCTGACTCTTGATAGCAAAGCATTGCATTGGGGGATGCCAAAAATAGGGATATTGTGATTTTTGTTTATAAATATTTTTCTTTATATTTTAGGGGCATGTCATGTGGTCTACCTGCACAGCCTTTGTGATCTACTGGTAGATCACAATCTACCTTTTGGGCACCCCTGCTGTAGGACTTTTCTGTTTGGATGTAACTGGGCTGTCAAGGCCAGGAAGTAATTTCTTGCCACTCAGTAGGCGTTCCCGCATAACTTCCGGGTATGATGATGATGCCACGCGAATACAATCTATATGGTACACGAAAGGTACCTTGACCAAGTGTCAACATATGACGAGTTGGGAGTGGTCACTCTGTCAGCCTGTATATGTTTGTATGTCAGAACAAGCTAACTGAGTTTATGTGATCATCCGCCCCATACATCCCATAATAACACCCACTCTGCTCGCTGCTAGTCGTCGCTCTTCCATCCGATCATGATGGTCAGATGATGGTTGAAACAGGTAGATCCAAACAATGATGCAATCCGGATGGGGTTATTGCCAGAAAATATTTATGTAGGCAGCGGCTCAAATCGCATAGCACAACGGGGTTAGAGTAGAGAGTCATTCCCAAAAACACTGGGATTTTTTTGGGGGGATATCTTCCGGGGGACATAGTTACAAATGGTGATTAATCATGATTAATTAATTATTAATCTGTCGTTAATCTGATTGAAAATCGTAATCGTTTGACGGGCCTAGTTTTAACGTTGAGCTATTCAGCTGATTACTAGCACTTATGGAACACCCATTGTTATCGGAATGGAATGACATGTTGATGACCAGCACAGAAGTGAAACCATCATTAAGGGAAGTAGCAGAATAGATAAAAAAGGTGAAGGTGGTGTTAGTTGTGTGTAGAGGTGGAGCAGAGCTCCATGGCTCTTCTCTGATCACGGTCACAAAGTGGGGTGCCGCGCATCAAAGGAGCGTGTGTGTGTGTGTGTGTGTGTGTGTGTGTGTGTGTGTGTGTGTGTGTGTGTGTGTGTGCGTGTGTGTGTGTGTGTGTGTGTGTGTCGTTGGAGGGGTGAAACAGCTTATTACTGAGCGTCTGACTGGGTTCTGACACAGCCTCCCCTGGCGAAGAGGACCGCGTGTGTGCGTGTGTGCGTGCGTGTGTGCGTGCGTGCGTGTGTGCGTGCGTGTTTCAGTGGATAAATGAGTTGAAGTTCTGACAGAGTGTACAATCTACTCCTTATCCACTGGGAGACATGGCTCGATATCTTCCGTGCAGTTGCACCAAACACACACACACACACACACACACACACACACACACACACACACACACACACACACACACACACCATTTAGCTGCGGCCTCAGACGGAAGGCAACTTTGACGGATGCGTTGGCAAACATAGAGGACAGAGAGAAGACGAATAAACAGCCAGAAAGAAACAAGGGAGAAAGAAAATGGCTGAAAGAAAAGGAAATTACAGGAACGTAAAGTTTAGATACATAGAGAAGGGAAAAGTAGGAAATCATAACGGGAAGAAAAAAGAAAAACGGAGCAAAGCAGTAAAGAAAGACCGGAGCACAAAAAGAGAAAGCTCAGGAGAGAAACGCAGCGATGAGATTCAGAGAGAGAAGATGGAGGTGCGCGCGGTGCAGCGCGGTGCGGCTAAAGCAGCGTGTCTGATCGCTACGCCAAGGTCAGAATCTGCACAGCCGCGAGTTTGAGACCTCTGAAACTTTTAATGCTGTTTTTTTCCCCTTCAGCAAGGCCTTGCGCGCGCACGCACCCACGCACACGCACGCACACACACACACACACACACACACACACACACACACACACACACACACACACACACACACACACACACACACACACACACACACACACACACACCGCCAGCCTTGCTTAGTGCAGAGCATCAGAGAAGGCTTTGGGTCTAATGCCCAGAGAGTTACTCCACGAATCTAACCTGTCAGACAGAGAGAGAGAGAGAGAGAGAGAGAGAGAGAGAGAGAGAGAGAGAGAGAGAGAATACATTAAAGAGAGAGAGCTAGAGACAGACAGTCTGACGGAGACAGAGCGAGACAGATTGCGACAGAGAGAGACAGACAGACAGACAGACAGAAAGACAGAGAGAGACAGACAGACAGACAGACAGACAGACAGACGGAGAGAGACAGAGAGATGGAGAGTAAAGCGTATAAAACTTTGATAGATTGGTGCCGAGGGTCTGGACGCCCTAGACTCCCCTTTACTGCACTGAAGCTCCTGAATGCTGTTAACAAACTTTAAAACTGGCCATTAATGTGGAATGAAATGTGAAATGAATGTGAAGTGCACTAGAATTTCTGAACTTTAATGTTATCAGACACCGTTTTCGCCGGACTGTACAGGTGAAGTAGACATCGTTTCCAGACAAGTGCCATTGCCTTTTTAAATCAGTCTGCCGTGTGCGTGTGTGCGTGTGTGTGTGTGTGTGTGTGTGTGTGTGTGTGTGTGTGTGTGTGTGTTTGTGTGTGTGTGTGTGTGTGTGTGTGTGTGTGTGTGTGTGTGTGTGGGTGTGTGTGTGTTAGTGGATTCTGACAGTGTAGAATCTCCTCCTTATCCACTGGGAGTAAGAAGTCCTGATAGCCAAGTGTTTAGGGTGCATACCACATAGCTGCAAAATGCCTTTATCACCAAGTCCCCTGTTAGATTCAGGGCCACTTTTATTCCCCCAAACTCAATTTACAAAAACAGTACTTACACTCAAAGGACCACTATTCATTCATCTGCATTTTTGTCAATTAAAAACCTCAATCAATCAAATGCTGCACAGAGTGTCTGATGTCTCTATGACGACGCAATTGTTTGAATATTTAAAGTCCCACTGTGCCCAACTGCCATTTCATGGCGATTTTATTTGAAGCAATTTAAAACAAACCCATGGAAGTACCGCTCCAAAACAAACGCTACAGGGTCCTAGCGCCGAGGGTTAATTTCGAAAGCAACAACAACATTTACAGAAATGGTACATAATAATTTTAAAATGCATAGATGAATACACTTACTGTACATCTGCGTAATTTGGATTCAAACCTGTAATTGAAGGACTGTCTACAGCAGGGGTCTTCAACGTTTTCAGGCCAAGGACCCCTTAGTTGAGAGAGAGATGAAGCAGGGACCCGCACAACCTGTTCATAGATTCCATATAGTTTCATTGTTTGACAGCACAATCATCTGTGTATTTTGGATTCATGTAAATTTGTGTTCTCAGATACTTAACCACTTGAACCGTCGATACTTAATAAACTTGAACTTTCACTCTGTACTTAGTCTGCTCTTTTTGCCCTCTACACCAAACCTCTTGTCGAAAATAGCAGATCTACAAGCTCACAACGCCTCGCAGCGCTAGGCGTTGCGAGCTTGTGGATCTGCTATTTTTGGCTAATGTTCTCAGAATATGGATGCTCAAGGATGGGTTCAAGTGGTTAATATAAAAAAAATGAAAAAAGGTTTCTTATCACACAAAGATTTGGAGGACCCCCTGAAGTAACTCTGAGGAACCCCTAGGGATCCCGGACCCCCTTGTCTCACGCTCAAGTCAGCACACTCCCTTTTTTCTCATCTGGGTGATGTTTCTTGGGCACGTACCTTTTAGGCGAAGCCCGAACTGGCGAAGTGGGGAAATGTCCGATACCGTAGCGATCTGGCGAACGTCTTCTGGACAGGGCGTTTATCGTGCGCTTGCCCAGGCCTTACGGCCTGGGCATAAATATAACGATTGCATTCACCACGGCTTCGTAACTCGCGCGGCGCTCCGCCGGCCGCGCGGCCCTGGCCCGCTCTTCGCGGCCACTCGCGCCTGCGGCGCTCGGGGGCGAAGAGCAGGACCAAGGTCCGCTGGCCTTCGCGCCGCTTGCAGTGTCGTGGACAATCGATTCGCCAGATCGCTACGGTAGGAGACAAATCCCCACTTCGCCAGTTCGGGCTTCGCCAGAACAGGACTTTCCCTGTTTCTTTCATTCAAAATAAAATGGCAGTCTTTATTCATGGCTCATGTGAACATGTCACAATGCAACACGTTGTGAGATTGTAAATCGTCTATTTTCACTAAAGGTTCACCCAAGAATAGGGATGCTGGGTTCAGGTTTAAAAGTCACATATCTGAGAGGATGAACAATTTAGAAATGTGGTTAGTTTTGAAAGCGGGTAAAACATAACAACACCCTGATGGCTACGGACTTGCAAAACACACATAATGTTCCAGGAGAATCCAAAGTGCTTGCAGCTTACGGAAGGATTTGTTGGTTACAAGAAGAACTCTGGTCTCTCTCTGTTTCACTCTGGCAATCTTGGAACAGATCTTGACAAAGCGGTTCAGGCTGTTTCTATCTGTTTGCTGTGAAACCAGCAGATAAAGGAAATGCCTTTAATTGTTATTACTTTATTATTGTGTACAAGTACATAATTGTACAATTCTGCCAGCACCGACTGTGTGGGCAGGTGAGGGGTGGTGGGGACTGAAACGGTCCGTGCTCGGGGTTGGCTCTGATCTTTCATAAGCTTCGCGAGCTTTGCTGACACAGCATCCATGGTATATATCCTATTATGGAAAGGGAAGCTCCCATCCACTGATGTGCTCGGCTGTCCGCACCACCCTCTGCATCGCGTTGCGGCGGAGGTCAGTGCGGTTCCCATACCAGGCAGTGATGCAGCCAGTCAGGATGCTCTCGGTGGGAGTGGTACCCATAGAGATATACATGGTTCCCACGGTCATGAAATTCCTGGAAATGTTTTGAAATTAGACAAATATTTTTCCAGGACTGGAAAAGTTTGGGAATTGATCAAGGGTCCTGGAAGGTCCTGGAAAAAATAGCTATCCATCGTCTTTGGTTATTGATTTTGTTAATACCTCTGAAATGACAAATTAAACATTGGCCAAATTGTCAAATATTAGAAGCAGAAATTGTGAAAATAGCAGATCTACATGCTCACAACGCCTCGCAACGCGAGGCGTTGTGAGCATGTAGATCGGCTATTTTCACAATAAAACTGTGTTATACAAAATTCCTCTACTCTTAGTGCTCGTCAGGGTGGTGGGTCCCCAGTTTAAATATGATTATTTCGGGGGTCACGGCCTGAAAAGGTTGAGAACCACTGGCATACATGTCTTTAGGCATTGTGCATAGGAGTAAGCGACTCGTTATTGAGATGAATTATTGTTATATAGTCCTGGAAATCGGGTTAAATATTCGGAAAAGTTTTGGAAATTAATTGGTAAAGATGTGTGGGAACCCTGAATATATTATACAATTGGTTTGTTGTGTGATTTGGAGGAAATTGAAAATGAGGTTCATTTCTTGTTTTATTGTCCATTATATGATGAATCAAGACATGGATTATTTGGTAAAATGTCATCTGTTTGTGTTAACTTTTTTTGGTTGGATGATTATGAAAAACTTGAATTATGTTTTAGTAAAGGTATTTTCTTTTTGGCAGATTATGTGTGTAAAGCTTGGGAAAAATGTGAAAAGTGTTTTGTATGTTTGAAGGAAAAACTGTCTTTTTGTTTGTTTTTAAATGGTACCAATGAAACGATTTATATGTATGTGTCCTGTAAGCCCATGTGGACTGGGCACCTTTTTGGTGCACAACATGAAAATAAATAAATCTATCTTGAGAGAGGGCACAGAAAACCCCTGCCCACTTATTTCAATAAAACTTGGTCACCCGGCGCATACTCCCTCCGAGCCCCCCTGGAGGTATCTATCTCCTTTCAGGGTTTGATGACATTATGGGCCCATAAGCATGTGCATTAGTGTCCTTTATGTCACAAACTACCTCCATGTGTGAGCCCCGTGTGTCCAGCCCATTGGTCAGGTCCATTTTGCTCATTGATGATTTGCGAACGACGCCTTATGCAATACCCTTGGTACCCGTTGTCAGAGTACCAAGTGCAGTAGCCACTATCATAGTACTTGGAGGCCCGTCTGTGATGTCAGTACTACTTAATTATGTCATATATCGATGACATCAGGTATCTACATGTACAGCATACATGGGCAACTGGCGGCCCGGGGGCCACATGCGGCCCCCACCTTCACTTAATGCGGCCCACAGGTTAATACTGAATACATTACTGATTTCAGCTGTTACAATTCCTAACATGACCTGCTTTAATTCTGTCAGTCTATCTTAGTAGCTTAAAGACTAGTATAGTAGTATTACAATTTTATGTCCAATGTATTTGTATTTAAGTTCATAAAGTTAACATGAGTATATCATTAAATGTGTTTGAAATTAAATCAAAGTGTTACATTTCAGGATTCCAATTCAAATTAACAATTAACAATTCAAAAGAAGCAAAAAATAGCCGATCTACAAGCTTGTAGGAGCTTGTAGATCGGCTTTTTTTGCTTTTTTTGTACAAGATACTAGAATGACAAAGTAGGACGTAGCAATATGCAATGTGGCCCTCTGTAGTGAAGGTGGAAATATAGTGGCCCTCGCCATCATCAAAGTTGCCCACCCCTGAGAAAAGTGAACAGACGCATAGAGCGGAAAGAGAAAGCTAAAAGGGCGAGAGAGAAAACAGTGAGAGCAGAGGGATGACTCACCTGATGAGAGAGAGAGATAGATGAGGGCTGGGCGGAGGTAGAGAGAGAGAGAGAGAGAGAGAGAGAGAGAGAGAGAGAGAGAGAGAGAGAGAGAGAGATGGCAGCTCCCAGAGTGGTCACTGCTAATGATGAAGAATGAGGGGCTGCTGGACATGCTGCTGACCACACACACGCGCACGCCCACGTGCACGCACGCACGCACACTTTTTCCTCAAATTGACCATAACCTTTTTGCCTCCAAACCTCCCTGGATAGAACGAGTGTGTTTCACTGCAACGCGTGAATAGTTTAGAGAACGTCTTGTCTTCAAACAGGTCTAATTAGCCACAGAGTTTCTCGCCTCACTAAATTCATCTGGATCTGCGCTGCAGAATGAAAGGGGGGAAAAAAGGCTTCTAAGCAAAAGTTTTCACACTGTCTCGAATTAGTGTGGAAGGACATAATTGGGGCTAAATAAAGCTATAAATTAAGTATTGTTGGTGTATACTGACTCAAATAAGTTGCAATTTGTTCTACAAAGTCACAGTACCAGTGCGCGTGTGTACTGTGTACACAGTATGTGCGTGTCACACTCGGAGCACGCACTGTGTACACACACGCACACATGCACACGTGCACACACACACTCACTCACACACAGAGACCCACACAGCACGCACACAAACGCATGTACACAGACTTTTCCTTCAATACATTTGGCCATCCGTCAAACGTCGGACTCTTGGTCAAATGTTGTCCAACATCATGTCACTGTAGCACGACCCGGGTCGCTTTATATAGTATATTATAGGCCTTAAAAGAAAGAAAGAAGGAAAGGAGTGTGGGTTTAGGAACAGAAGTAAATGCTTAGTTTATGCCCTGAATATCAGCTAGACTGTCAGTCTACCCAGTGCTTGGGTCCTGCTTGAACACCCCTGACACCCGGCCTAATTAACCACACGGTTTCTTCTACATACTCTGCAGAAAGGAGGGGGGGCACTTCTAAGCAAAACTCCAACTTGGGAGCATGTAATTGGGGCTAAGCCTTAAAAGAAAAGTCTTGTTGACACAATCTTAGCTGAAATAGGTTGCTATTTGTTCCACTAAATCCCAGTATCATGTTGGACAGGGGTATTCAAAAGGGGGGCCGGGACCCTTAGGGGGTCCTCAGAGTTACTACAGGGGGGTTACAAATTCACATACAAGAAAAAAAAAATACCTTTGAGTCAAGTTCAGCGTCATAGATATTCGAGTTTATTGTGACTGTAACAAGAAAGGAATATGTAACATTTTTTAAATAACATAGGCCTACAGTTCTATCAAGTTAAGATTTTCTTTTTTTTCCCCCACCAATGTTTTGGACTCCTCTCAAGACTGAGTGCGTGTGTGTGTGCGTGCATGTGTGCAGGGTTAAGTGGCAGCTCTTAAGGTAAACGTTCCACTCTCCTGGCTAGCTGGTCAGGAACTGGCTGTCTGACAGTTATTAGTCAACCTTTTACACTAAAGCCAGACTCTGGAAACCGCCATTTAGAGCATTTAGAGAAAGAGAAAGAGAGAGAGAGAGAGCGAGAGAGAGAGAGAGAGAGAGAGAGAGAAGGAATGGTAATAGAATGAGAGCAGGCAGAGAAGAGAGAGTTTTCTCATTGTTGCTGAAATACTGAAAAAGTTTGCAGGGATTTCAAACCGATCAAACGGCAGACAGACCGTTTGTCTCCTGCTTCAGCCTTGAACATGTTTAATGGTGCGTGTTTGTGTGTGTGGGGGTGTGTGTGTGTGTGTGTGTGTGTGTGTGTGAGAGAGAGAAAGAATGTGTGTGTGCGTGCGTGCATGTTTGTTAGTGTACTCGGGCGACACACTTGAGATTGACAGTGGAGTTGTGGAAGTTTGCTCACAGAAAGGTTTGTTATCTGGGGGATGGAAGAATGCTTGGAGAGATTAGGGGTAAAGTTGTCAGTTGGGTACGTGCACGCTCGCGCGCGCACACACACACACACACACACACACACACACACACACACACACACACACACACACACACACACACACAGCAGGCCAATTATGAGACCGTATCTGATGTGAAGCAGTGTCTAGCTCAGTGATGTAAAAGGCTATAAACTTTCTCCCTCAGAAAGGTTCCCTTCCATCGTGGACCATGTTGGAAAGTACACTGTAAAACCTTCTGTTTTCATTTAATTACGTGTCCCTATTTTTCTATTACGCTTTTCACCGAGGAAAGATTGCAGATATGCAAGCTCAAAACCACCTTGCATCACGACACCTAAGTAAGGTTGTAAATCGCCATGTGAGCTTGTACATCTGCTATTTCGGCACGCAGGAGATTTGGCAGTGTGCACAACACATGTGGTGGCTGATCGGTCCGGTGGTTTGTGAGATTGGCTGCGGACACACAGAAAGACTCACAGACCCTCTTCTAGACGGCTCGTCCCCCTATAGTAGGAACCGTGCAGGAAAAACGAAACAAAAAATGAGGAATACAAACTGTCATTGAACTTTGTAGTTTAACACTTTGTGTCTGTCAGTTCTCCATTTTTACGTATTTTGTTTACAATATCGTCGCTGGAAACCTTGTATGTCGACATCTGTGGTAGAGATTAACCTGTATTCCACAAGTTCTTGTTAATACTTTTCATTGGCTCAATATTTATAAAACCCACAGATAGATCAGAACAGTGTTGTTTTTGACACGCACATAGTCACCTGAACATTTTTAGTTTTAGTCAAATTTTAGTCGACTAAATATCATACGTTTTTAGGCGACTAAATCTACAGTTGATTTAGTCAACTAAAATGTATTTTGGAGGGCCTTGATGCCATCGTAATGACTGATTTTACACTTGGTTGCGTGCTGAACATAGCAGATCTAAGCTCACAACGCATCGCGCTGCTACGTCGCGCTGCTACGCTATTTTCAGCGCTATTTTCTCTCTTCTCCACTAGTCCCTCCCTAACGTTTTATTCTAGTTTTTATTTTGTTGACGAAATTGTAAATATATTTAGTCATAGTTTTAGTCATCACAGCTTAGTTTTTATTTCGTTTTTATTTCGTTTTCGTCAGTGAAAAAACACAGTCGATAAACATTTTTTGTCATAGTTTTAGTCGACGAAATCAACACTGCATCAGAACACTGTCACTTTGAAAATATTTCCAAAATAGAAAAAAATAACTGATAAGCTGTGTCTGCTCACTTGTAGATGCTTTTGGTAATTTTTGCGCAACATAGTACGTCATGCATTTACAAGAAAAGTTAGAAAACCTAAAAAGTCGAAACACAGAGACATAAGGTTTCTGCCCAACAGCAGCAATGTTTTTATAAATCCTTTGTCTGCTGTGGAATCGATCAGTTCGATTAGCTGTAGCGCCCCGACTTTGTTCCTGTCAGCTTTCCCTCTCGCACTTTGTTTGGCTTCGCAATTTTTACATACGATTATAATACCGTTTTTCTGCTGTCATTTGTTCTTTTGTTACACTTAATCTCTACCTCTTACCTTTCCTTTCTTCTCTCTCCCTCTGTAATCATGTCTCGTCTCTGCTTGTTTCTCTCTCTCTCTCTCTCTCTCTCTCTCTCTCTCTCTCTCTCTCTCTCTCTCTCTCTCTCTCTCTCTCTCTCTCTCTCTCTCTTGCCCTCTATCATGCTTTCTCTCAGACTGGTTTTCTGGGTCTTTTCTCTCCCTGGCTCCCAGCTCTCCAACACGGCTGACTTATTGATTAGATTTTCATATTGCTGCGGAGCCGTTCTCTCCACCACGAGCCCTCCCATTCAGACCACCATTGATCTATCGCTCCGCCGCTCAGCCAACAGCAGCCAATCACAAACATCCCCCACCGATCATTGGGCCGGGCATCATTATCTGTTAACCCTCAAATACCCGGAACGCGCCCGAGTCGCGTTAGATTTGAACCACTTTAACCATTATTTTATGCTTTAACTATTGAAAAATAGCAGATATACAAGCTCGGTGCCGCGCTGCGAGCTTGTAGATATGCTATTTTTGAAAAATCTTGAAAATATCTTTGAATATCTTTGACCCGATCTTTGACCCGACTTCTAAATCCTTCCTCTGAATCAGTGGTTCTCAAACTTTTTCACGTCAAGGACCCCCAAAATTACATTTATTTGGCCGCCGACCCCCATCTCAAAATATGTTGTTCCAGGGACCCCACAAGAAGCAGAGATTTGAGTTACAAAAGTTTGCTTTGAAAAAAAGATATTGAAAAATTTGGACACATTTTCACGATTTTTCTAAAATAGCAGATCTTCAAGCTCGCAGTGCCGTGCTGTGAGCTTGTATATCTGCTATTTTTCAACAGTTAAAGCATTCAATAATCCCAGGCCTAAATGGGTTAATCTTCTGTCTTTTATTGTCTGTTCTGGCTTGTTGTCCGCCCCGCTGTTAATGCGCTTTTGTGTGTGCGTTATGTTGTTGTTATCTAGCCATTCAACGCGGCCTAGTGATTTTCTGAAATAATAGCCCTTTGCTACGTTTTGAAGTGAATTTCAGGTTTTTATTTCTCACGGGGTTCTTTTCTTTAACTTGTGATTGCGAGGCGCCTCACGGGGAATGAAGAGCTTTCAGAGAAAACGACCACGCACGACTTCCATAACAAAAATGTGCTGTGGAAAAAAAAGTTACTTGTGGCAGGAGGGCACAAGCAAAAGCCCTTGAACCCTATAGCGTTCTTATTCTGTGGGCTTTCTGTGAAGATACTGTATTTGGTATACAGCGGACACCTTTGTAAAGCCATTTTAAAATAGTGAGTAGTACTTTTACTCTTGTATGATGAAGTGGATGTCAATTTACTGAAAGGAAAACCATGGAGATACAAGGTTTCTACCCGACGGCAAGGGATTAATTATGCGTGTGTTTTGCACATGTCCGTCAGAGTCGGTACATGTTGCCGCTGTAGCTGAAGAAAGAGCAAGGTTAACGAGCCAGATAATTATAATTAAGCCTCACAGCTGACACGTGATACCGTACGAACAAACCTGTGGGAGTCTGATTTATACTGGCTTTACACTTGTACAGACTTCATACATATAGGTGCCTGCAAAGGCTATGAAGTCAAAAGGAACATTTGCTTTCTGTGTGTGTGCGTGCGTGTGTGTTTGTGCAACGTCTGGCTCCTTTGATGAGCCCTTATAGACCCTTTATCAGACCACGTACGTCACACTTACATCATGCTGGCATGCACACGCAGGCAGGTTACAAAAGAACCCCACTGCTCTCTTTCTGTATGGAAGACGCAGTGGTAAAGAAGTCACGGCAAAGGCAAACGTGTTTGACTGCAGTTTTCCTCAACATGTACCGTATGTATGTGGTTTTCTTTCTCCCGGTGCGGAGGAAGACTGCTCATTAGAATGGGAGCCGTGATCTCTCCTTCTTTTGAATGTGAAACCTCGTTGGTACCTTGGTTTCTGTTGTGAGTAGATAGATACCACTACCTTTATTATCCCGCAGGATAAATTCATTCGCCCAGAGGAAAAAGTACTGTTGTGTACTGCAGTGGTTCTCAACCTTTTCAGGCCGCGACCCTCAAAATAATCATATTATTTTAACTGGGGACCCACCACCCTGACGAGCACTAAGAGTCGAGACATTACATATTGTTTTATTGTGAAAATAGCAGATCTACATGCTCACAACGCCTCGCGTTGCGAGGCGTTGTGAGCATGTAGATCGGCTAATTTCACAATTTCTGCCTCTAATATTTGGCCAATGTTCAATTTGTCATTTTAAGTCTTTAAATTGTCACTTTAGAAATGTGCAGACACCCTCTTTACACTTTACTTTACTGTTGAGTGAGAAAACAATGTTAACATTTAGCTAAACATCTGGGGACCCCCACAAATAATTTGGGGACCCCTCTGGGGGTCCCGACACACAGGTTGAGAACCATTGGTGTACAGCAAAGTAGAAAAGTGGTACGCGCTCACTCGGCAGTGCAACAAGGATTCAGGTCAGGTTGTCCTGCCCTTTCAATCTCATAATAGTGAGCCCATTATATGAATTCAAAGCTGCAACCTGTAAGTGTAATGTCCAATCTGTTATTCGAACCCGTGTCTCCTACTGTGTGGGAGAATAAACATCTACAGTACCTGCTTGGTCCAAGGGGATATGTTGTGCTTATGAGCTTCAGGCAGTACTACGTGTCAACCACTAGGTGTCCTACCCAACAAGGTCTAAGTCAGGGTTCTTCAACAGGGCGTCCGGGACCCCTAGGGGGTCCTCAGAGTTACTACAGGGGGTCCTCCAAATCTTTGTGTGATAGAACCTTTTTTTCCCTCCTTTTATATTAACGATTTGAACCCTAGCATCCATATTCGGAGAACTTTAGCCAAAAATAGCAGATCTACAAGCCCTCGCAGCGCCAGGCGTTGTGAGCTTGTACAGTAGATCGGCTATTTTCGGCAAAGAGCTTTGGGGTAGAGGGGAAAAAAAGAGCAGACTAAGTATAAAGTGAAAGGTCAAGTTTATAAAGTATTGACGGTTCAAGTGGTTAAACATCTGAAAACACAAATTGACATGAATCCAAAATACACTGATGATTGTGCTGTCAAACGATGAAACTATGAAGAGGTTGTGGGGGTCCCTGCTTCATCTCTCACCTAAGGGGTCCTTGGGCCGAAAACTGGTCTAAGTGTATCAGTGGAGGAGTAGGGAGACCACCTCCAACCAGTGCTGATGTGCTAGTTATATCATATTCACATATACTCTATCATTTTATTTGTTAAAGTAAGTTCCGCATTGCAGCTTTAACTAATAGTGTTTTTGCAGCCTTGGATCTTTTGGTAACAAGGATTTAGGTTGCTCTGCCCTTTCAATCTGAAGATAGTGAACGGTAATCTGAACTTTAAGAGCTTCTGTCTCTCCCCTTTCTTTTTGAATTTCGGAGGTAACTCTCCAAATGAACGTTTTCTCTCTCTGTCTCTGTGTCTCTGTGTGTGTCTCACCCTGTGAGAGGCCTCTCTCTGATTGCTCCTCTGTTCTTGTTGCTCTTTCATAAACAATATATAATACCGTTATGTCATTCGTGGTAGCTTCTGGCATTCTGCTGTGTTGACAAGCTCTCCTTCATGTCAGACATGAAAGTACTTTTTTGTAGTCTTGCCTCAGTCATCTGTTATGTTCGTTGTATCTCTATAATAAAGTTGATGTTGTCTGTCGGTCTTAAACCACTTAAACCCTATATATTTTGCTGAACCGGAGTCCCCCAGGGGTCTATACTTGGCCCCCAGCCCCAACTGTTTTCTCGACACTCTCTTCTGCGAAAATGGCAGAACTACAAGCTCACATAGAGACGCTAGGGTAGAGAGGCTAGGGTTCATGTTGGTGATGAAACTTTCCAAAGTTGTGTGTTATGATCCAGTGAAGGTCTTTTTTAAATATTTTTACTTTAGATCAATCCGGAAAGATATACCTGCACACTGCCACATGCAGTGTGTTCAAGAGACGATTTTAATGTAACAATGATTCGGTCGTCTTTAAATGTAGGAATACAATTTTCCAAAAAGGTAGCACATCCAAAACTTTAAATCAGTGGAGGACAAAGTACTCACATTTCCACTTTGTTATTGGCACAAACCAACAAAGAACGTTTACGCGTTTCGGCTATGAGCCTTCATCAGAGCATGACGATTCAGTCGTGTAGACTTTTTTTTTTACTGGAAGTCAATTTGTGTTGTACAGTAGCTTAGGCTATAATATAGAGATGTCTGGCTCGAGAGGCAACTTACCAAAGGGTAATCTTTGGTAAGTTGGTAAGAGTGGTAATCATCTCAAACATCTCTCTTCTCTTCAGAAGGAGGTCATGGTCACCACCTCTAGATGGCAACGATTATAATGACTACCGAATCCCTGAATCAAAAATGTATTCATTTTACTGTACTAAATCTAGCTAGAGCCAATAACTGTACAACAGACGCTTTGAGAAGAAATATGCTTATAAACACCTTAAATTTGGGAGAAGTAATGGTGGTCAGTGACTACACATTACATACTAATTCAGATTGATTGATCAACCCACTGAGAAGATGGATTACCACACATGGACGGACAGATGGACTGACATTAATTTATTTGTGAGATAAAAAATAAAAAGCCAAAATATCTTAAAATAGCTTATCTGCGAGCTCAGCTGGACTATTTTCGCTATTCGTCGTACAACAAAGCATACAGGGCTTTAAGTGGTTAAATATTGTTGTTTGAATGAGGTGCATGTGCGATATTGACTCAGCCCATGCACCAGGTAAGCCTTCACTTGAAGTAAAGGAACTCCACACTGGAGTGATTTTTCTACTGATATGCTGCTCGCTTTTCTTCTCTGCATTCCCTATCTATTCCCTCTCTACACACACGCACGCACGCACGCACGCACACGCACGCACGCACGCACACACGCACACAGAGCTCAACAGTGGAACGGCAAGGCCTATCAACTGCAGCTGCTGGGTCCAGGCACCCGGGAGCCCCAATTGCCTGCCAGTCATCAGATAAGATGGATTTCCAATTGAGTCAAGGCTCCCAAGCTGGGCGAGGTAGAATGGACAACACTCACCCCCCTCCGCCCTACTTATTTCAATCTCTTTTCTCTCTCAAGTTGCTCCTGTTTGTCTGAAGTTTTCACTTCGCTATAGAAAATAGTCCAGTGGTAACTGTGCAGATGTGATGTTGATGGCGTTTGTGGTTAGTTTTGTGCTTTTCAAAGTGGTCGACGGCAGGGGCCGCCAGAGGAGCCTAAAGAACAGGAGCATAGACCGTAAAGAAAATATGGACGAAGGTAGCGGTGACGTCAGACCCGTTTTGAAGCCACTTTTTTTTCCCGAAAAGCAAGACAAATGCTATTGGCTGGAACTGCAGCGAAGGTGGGTCTTCGCTCGGTAGAACCGATAGAGGCCCTAGAAGCATACCCTACTCTATTAATTAACCCCGTAGACATGGTCAAGACGATCTGCTGCAGTTAAAACCAAGCATCAGAATGGGGAAGAAAGGTGATTTAAGGGCATTTGAGCGTGGCCTGAACCGTTGATACAAGGCAGGATGGATGCATTCCTTCATGTTGTAGACGCCAAGTTCTGATCCTACCATCCGAATGTCGCAGCAGCAATCGAAAGGGGGCTGTATGGCTTTATTGATAGGACAGTAGACTGACAGGAAATGGGGAGAGAGATGGGGAGCGACACGAAACAAAGCACACTGCCACTTGCAGTGTGTTCAAGAGACGTTTTTAATGTAACAAGGATTCGGTCGTCTTAAAATGTAGGAATACAATTTTCCAGAAAGGTAGCACATCCAAAACTTTCAATCAGTGGGGGACAAAGTACTCACATTTCCACTTTCTTTATTGGCACAAACCAGCAAAGAACGCTAACGTGTTTCTCAAAGGTCGTCTGATGCTGTCATGCATCAGAGCCTATGCACCTGGACCGCTAGGCCAGCCGGGCACCCCGTAACAAGTTCAACATTTAAAAAAAAAAAAAAATGTTTTTAACATTTTGAAATGCTTTAATTTGACGGCAGGTTGGGAGTGGTTAGTATGCATCCCACTATCATTCTTAGAGAGAGAGGGCACTGGTGAGTAGATGTCCAGGAGAGAGAAAACTGAGGAACGTAGAATAGATGTGAATGAAGGAGTGAGGAGGCGATGGGAGGAGAGGAGGACTTATTGATCCCCCTGCTCTGTGATTCTCTCTGTGCTTTTAATATGGATGGCCCTCACAGTCGGAGCAAACCACATACTGTTTAACACACATGCACGCACACACGCACCACACTTACGCATACACACACATGCACGCACTCGCACACACATCTCTCCACAAGCCATCCTCAGGTCAATCCAGTCCTGGCCCGCAGTCCATCCAGTTCATGGCATGGTTCCACATGGCCTGTGGTACTGGAGATTCAGGACTCGAGTGCGGCGAGTCTCCCGCTGCCAGCATGGCTCTGAAGCTAAACGGGAACACACACACCTGGTCGATGCCTGGACACTGGGAGGACTAAACGCCCAGGGCCAGTCCCTGTCACGCAAGCCGAGCGATGCTCTTTCAAATCTACCCTGCAAGGAAGGGCTCAAAAGAATCAATTCAAACCCAAGAGTTAACCAGCAGGCGTTACTGGTTGATCAGGGGTGGCACTGTCTGCGGCAGACAATGTATAAGCTAGAGAAGGCCAAGCGTTCCCTACATTTACTAGTGACAATAGTGCACATATCGTCACTGTCGTGCAGAAACCTCGTATCTGGGCGGCCCAGCGTCTAGTCGGCGACCTGGCCAACTCGGGAACGATGTAAATAGGGAATGAATGGCCCGCCCTTTAATGCAAACCCCATTATACCTGTTGTCATAGGACCCGTTTTGACCATCTGTTTGCCTGTGTCCATTTATGCCCATATATGGAGATATCTGTTATCTGTCTGTCTGTCAGCGTCCATTTTATGTCCATATATGGAGATCACTGCAGATATAGTTCTGGGTCCATTTTATGCCCATATGCCCATATATGGAGATATCTGTCTATTTGCGTCCATTTCATGCCCATATATGGAGATCTCTGTATCTGTCTGTCTGTGTCCCTTTATGCCTGTATATGGAGATCTTTGTGATTCTGCGTAAATTTTATGCCCATATATGCCATTTGCGTCCATTTTATGCCCATTTATGGAGATCTCTGTATCCGTCTGTCTGTGTCCCTTTATGCCCGTATATGGAGATCTTTGTGATTGTGCGTCCATTTTATGCCCATATATGCTATATCGCGCCGGTTCGGGAAAACCACGCGTCGGGTCGGGTCGAGACCCGGCACTGCACTCCGTGCCGCGGCGGGGAACGCGCGTGCCGAATCTGAAGCCGGTGGGACGAACGGTTCTCGAGATACGCGGATTACAGACAGACACACAGACAGACAGACAGACACGCAGAGACTTCTCGCATTTATAGATAGATTATAGTAGTGTGTCATTGCCGCTGCTGCCACCTGGTGACAATCAGATGACAGAATTCAGAACTATGGACAGCACTGATCCTTCTTCTCCAGACGATAGAAGTTATATTATTTAGCCTTTGTTAGCTTAAGTCTATGTGTGGAAGTCAGATTATTTGTCTTGTCATTTTACTGGGTTACATTGCATTATTAGCTCTGTTCACGGTAACTGAGTCAAACGCTGTTCTCCGTGGTCTTACACAATGATTTATACATTTGGTAAAATATTTCTCTGGTTGGGACCGTAGGGAGCAGTTAGTATCAAAACCTCCGCCTCGTGTCAGTGAGTCAGTCAGTCAGGCCTCATGATACGCTCAGTAAAGAACAAATGCTACGTAAAATGTAAAATCTGAAAACGCATTTTGGCGTAAATGGCAGAGAAAGTGTTAAGCCCATATCTGGGAATGCCCATATATGGACATATTGTGTCAGTCTCATGATAACCAGTGTCGTTGCTGTGACACGAGTCATGAATTCCGTCCTTTTCCCTTTTATTCCATGCCCATACATGGAGATCGTGATCGTGATCGCCCTAGGCGTCTTACTAGTTACTTGGGCCAAAAGAGCGAGCAAGTACTGCGTTAGGCTGCTTATGTAGGTAGCCATGTGTGTTTAGGCCCGTAGCCCAATCAGGGACCAGCATTTCTGGCAACATCATCATTAACAGCCAATGAGGGACCAGCATTCCTGGTGAGCACACCTCATGGCGCGCTCTGCTAGCGCACAACTAGGCCATGTATGGCCCAAGTCTTAAGTTGTCACTTACACACAGTGCAGTTATAGATTGTGTTTTTGCTCTGTGTCTTGAATAGGTGTTTCCTATTGTGGAGATAGGTGTCTAGCTTATTTTTGTCTTCCTTTTTACTGAATTCAAATGTCATTTTATAATGCGTTTCCTTCGCTTAAGTAAGCATGCTGGATTATTGTCTGTATCAGCCGAGAACGCAGTCACTATCCCCGTTACAATGTCTAGACCCCTGGGAGATATATTGCTGAGGTGTGCCGTCACACTACAGTACCACCAGTTCCCAGTACTTAACACACAACTTGGCACACTCAAGCCATGCTGTGGGTGGTGGGCAGTAGCCAGGATCGAACCCATGACCTTGTGGTCCAAAGGCGAGAACTCTACCGACCGAGCTACCCGGACCACGTTTTGCAGATAAAAGAGTAACAGTCATAGTGTATCGTGGTGGTGAGCTGCTTTAGGATGAGCGGAAGGGCTGACATTATTTCCAGCATGCGTGGAAATATTGTCACTGGGAGAAATGCTGCCTTTCTTGTGTAATATACAAGCTCTAGGAAATGTTTCACCGTAGAGCTTGTTTCCTAGACAATATTTTTACAAACAGAAAAGAAAAGGGAAAAACTGCAGCCATGAACTGTCCAAATTCAACAGTTCTGTAATTGTAGACTGAAGATTTATCCTTGAGCCTCCGCTACAAAGTTAGGACAGAACACCTTTGGATTTACTCTTGGACAATTTTCTGTATCTGCCAGATGTAGTTGTGTTGGAGCTACAAAATGTGTAGGTCTACTGTATACAGTACTGCTGGGAGACTTCACCTGCTGAGCTTGTAGATTTTTGCTATTCATCATATACCGTACAGTATATGTACAGGGTTCCCACGGTCATGAAATTCCTGGAAATATTTTGAATTTAGAAAAATATTTTATCAGTACTGGAAAAGTTTTGGAATTGATCAAGGGTCCTAGAATGTCCTGGAAAAAATGCTATGCATTGTTTTTGGTTATTGATTTTGTTAACTCATTTACTGCCATCATAAATCGACTTTGAGGGTTCCCTGCCACAATTTTCCTACCTTTTGACGTGCGTGTCCATCGTGCACGATCTGCATGCACACCACGGTTTTTGCTACACTGTGCCTGTCTTTGGGCATTGCACATAAGAGTAAGCAACTCATTATTGCGCTGAATTATTGTTATAAAGTCCTGTAAATTGGGTTAAATATTCTGGAAA
The DNA here is from genome assembly GCF_963921795.1 of Nannobrachium achirus. NCBI lineage: Eukaryota > Metazoa > Chordata > Actinopteri > Myctophiformes > Myctophidae > Nannobrachium > Nannobrachium achirus. Next base: position 49,602,713 of record NC_137818.1, read on the forward strand.
GGTTTTGGAAAGGTTTTGGAAATTCATTGGTAAAAATGTGTGGGAACCCTGTATTACAGGGCTTAACTGGTTAAAGATTCAGGTCCATATTTATTTACAGTACGTTGCTGAGCTCTCATAGATGCTAATGAGACACGCAGCGTGCCTCCGTATTTACAGAGGTGTAGTATTGGAACCTTTGCGTGGGTGCAAGGAAAGGAAAGTGGCACATTTGGGTTAATATACAGCTTCTAAAGCTTCATTCACATGGCTGTTGTTCATTGCTGAAATGGCAAATGTATCTGTGATCTGGGGGGGAAAAGCTCTTTATTGTCAACTTGGTTGTATGGATTTCAGCATCCAATTCCATTGTTAACTGCACCATAGGAGCACAAACAGAACTGGACAGAACTATCACTTTAATTAAATGTATAAGTTAAAGCTACATTCTGTAACTTGTTGATCATGCCCTACCTGGATTTGAGTTTGAGTCTCCTGCACGAGAACCAGATACAACCTAAATAGCAGCAGTGCGTTCAAAATGAGCTCACGGCTGCGGTTCTCGGTCGAAGAAAATGCCTCCACCAAACTCAAAGCACACAGTGGCACAGAACTTTTGGTAAATACTCACTCACATGAATCACTGCAGGGCTTAAATGAGTTTATTGAACTTTAGTTGGAAGGCCAGTCTCCTTGGATTAAACGCTTAGAAAAAAAGAAAAAACTGCAGGTCTGCTACAGCTCTCAGTTCTCTTAAATCAAAGTTAAAGACCTTTCTGTTTGCTGCTGCCTTGAGTTTTTCTCTTCCTTTCTTTTCTTCTGCACTGTAATTGTATTTATTTTATTTTATAAATTTGTAGTAATCATCTATTAATTAATTTATTTGTCTTAATGTTTTATGTAAAGCAGTTTGAATGGCCTTGTTGTTGAAAACAATAGAACTTGCCTTGCCTTTCAACCTGGCACTATAGGCAAAGGTTTTCAATATTTTAATTGGTTATTTATACTGTACGTGTTTTACATTCTTTAAAAAGAAGTGAAAATAGACGATCTACAAGCAAAAAGCAATAAAATAGAAAATAGTTGGAAGAGCTCCATTGGCCGAATGTTCAACCCCAGATTGGAATGCCTAAGTACGCGCACACACACACACACACACACACACACACACACACACACACACACACACACCAGATCACTGGTCTGGTTAGGCTGCATCTCCCACAGGAAGTATCTCACATGAAGGCCACATCGCCTCTTCAGTCACGCTCATTAGTCTTCAGCTAAGAGACCAAGGTCACAATTCGAGGTTCCAGTAAAATAGGCGATCTACAAGCTCATAGCTCGTTGCAGCGCAATACACTGTGAGCTCATAGATCGGCTATGTTTGTGGCACAACAACGCCACGCAACTACTTTGTATAAATCAATACTAATTTAAAAAATGTATGGATATACTAAATATATATTGTTGTGTGGAGGTTTGGTTGGGTAGTCCTTGAGGATTGTTCGGAAATCTGCTAGTGTGTGTCCAGAGCTCAAGAAAGGTTGAGAACCTTTGCACTAGAGAACGTCGTAGCATCGCTTCAAGGTGTTGATTGATTTCCATCGTTCGCTGAGAGTCAACGGTTCCCTTGTGGTATCAAAGCCAAGGTCTCACTATACCGGAGTCGCCTTGTTACACTTATTAGAACGTTCTCTCGTGGAAAAACATCATTCCCAGGCTTTCAAGGACCTTATTGATCTCCAGTTGGTTAGAGCCATGCTGTATCCTTAGGATCAATTCCACATGGTTGGCTATATCTGTCCACACGTTATGATGGGCTCTCTCTGGCCGTCTTGGGGACGAGTGAAGCCATCTTGTTAGACCACAGGCTAGCTCCCTCCTGGAGAGATTGATTGTTCTATACTTACTTGTGGGGATGGACATGCGTGGAGGCCATAATACAGATGGAATCTCGGTTTTCGTATAGATTTCCTCACCTGCCACGTTTTTCAGCAGAGACTTTGATTAACATGGATGTGAGACCGCAGGTCCCAAGATATCTAACAACTTAAACGTGCACGTTCTTTTGGAAAGTAAAGCCCTGCTTTATCATACAAGGCCGTCACACGAAAGTAGTGAAAACAGCAGATCTACAAGCACACAACGCCTCGCAGTGCGAGGCGTTGTGTGCTTGTAGATCGGCTGTTTTCACTAGTTTAATTAATTTTTTAAATGATAAATGCAAAACGAACAGTTTTGGACATACAAGGTTTTCACCTGACAACGACGATTTACTTACTCCAGGCCTCTATACTAGGCCCACTACTACTAAATGTCTAGAATGTCTAGAGTGTATCTGAGTGCGGCACCGAGTGCCGCGGCACCGAGTGCCGCGCTGTGAGCTTGTAGATCTGCTATTTTTAGAAAAATCGTCAACATTTTGTCTTTTAATGTTTTTGACCCGATTCTATGAATGTCTTCTAAATCCATATTCTAGCCATGCTGTATCCTTAGGATCAATTCCACATGGTTGGCTATATCTGTCCACACGTTATGATGGGCTCTCTCTGGCCGTCTTGGGGACGAGTGAAGCCATCTTGTTAGACCACAGGCTAGCTCCCTCCTGGAGAGATTGATTGTTCTATACTTACTTGTGGGGATGGACATGCGTGGAGGCCATAATACAGATGGAATCTCGGTTTTCGTATAGATTTCCTCACCTGCCACGTTTTTCAGCAGAGACTTTGATTAACATGGATGTGAGACCGCAGGTCCCAAGATATCTAACAACTTAAACGTGCACGTTCTTTTGGAAAGTAAAGCCCTGCTTTATCATACAAGGCCGTCACACGAAAGTAGTGAAAACAGCAGATCTACAAGCACACAACGCCTCGCAGTGCGAGGCGTTGTGTGCTTGTAGATCGGCTGTTTTCACTAGTTTAATTAATTTTTTAAATGATAAATGCAAAACGAACAGTTTTGGACATACAAGGTTTTCACCTGACAACGACGATTTACTTACTCCAGGCCTCTATACTAGGCCCACTACTACTAAATGTCTAGAGTGTATCTATAGATCTACAGTAGAAGTAGAATTTGTAGATCTTTTTTTTTGTGTGTGCCAAATGTCCCTAGAACAGGGATATGTTTGCCTGGGCTACCTGGGTTAGAATCCCGATTGAAAATGAGGGACTACACCTTTAAAAGAGTGAAAGGTTATTTGTACTTTGTAGTACGATGGTTTTGTGCAACAAAATAGCAGCCCTAAAAGCTCACAGTGTGTTGCGTTGTGACGGAAAGTATTTTATGGTCATTGTTTGTCACATATCTTTTAACTGGTCATGAGTAACTTTATCTTTGGTATTAGTGTATGTTTTTGCTATTACTCAAGTAAAATTCTGAATGTGGACGTGTACTTTAAACAGAGTATTTCAACATTGTTGTATTGCTACTTTTACGACTTTTAAAAGTTGTAAGTAAAACATCTGAGTCCTACTTCCCCCTCTGAATAAAACAGCATCCGCACAGACAAACCCACACACACACGCCTAGCAAAAATAACGCTATTCATCTCCATGTTCCACTCCTCCATTTGATTACATATTGAATCTTGCCTACAGGCTGAAAATATTAATAACCCTCACCAGAAAAATACATATTCATCATAGACACACACACACACACACACACACACACACACACACACACACACACACACACACACACACACACACACACACACACTCTCACCCCAATAGACTACTCTATGTGTACACTAAAAGTTATTAAATTACCTCATCACATCATATTGCTACTGCAAAAACCAATGTGAATCCTCTGTTGACAACCAGGGATATAACAGCATCTTGATCAGGTTGCACGTCTTATAACTCAAGGTTTTCAAACTTTATGTGCCTCTCAGGGCTACAGCTGTATTCATATCCATTCAAAATAGATTCTATAACATGTGTTATCACTCTTATCACACTATAACCGATAAATGCTATTTGCTAATGCCACATAAATTGTTAAACCACTTAAGTTACTCTCATACTCATCACACATTTTCAAAAGGAATGAGAAGAGCTCATTGACAAGCTCACAACACGTCGCATTGTGGCAAGTCCAAGGCAGACCTAGACCATATTCACACAGCGCCCATTTTGCTATTAAGAATGCCACTCCGTTGCCACCCCTGCAAAATGCCAACATGGCCACCTTGTGAATATGGTCTATTGTCTCCTGGCACACCAGTGTGCCTCGGCACCTTACAAGACCGCAGAGGGGTCCAGCGGAGATTCAAAAAACAACTCATGGCTCTGAAAATCACAGAGGGCCACCTCCAGGCCGGCTGACGACATTCGGCACATGGGTCCAAGCTCCTGCGGGCCTTCTACTGGATCCACCGCCGCCTGGCACGGGAACTGTACCGCCCTCAACCGCAAAGCGCTGCGGAGGGTGGTGCCGACGACCCAGAGCGTCGGTGGCTGTGCTAACCCATTTACACCTGAACGCAAATCTGTGTCACGTTAGATTTGATCTATTACTATAAAAAAATAGCAGATATACAAGCTTACAGCGCGGCACCGAGTGCCGCGCTGTGAGCTTGTAGATCTGCTATTTTTAGAAAAATCGTCAACATTTTGTCTTTTAATGTTTTTGACCCGATTCTATGAATGTCTTCTAAATCCATATTCTAAATCAGTGGTTCTAAAACCTTCTCATTTCAAGGACCCCCAAAATGACATGTATTTGGCCGCGGACCCCCATCTAAAAATATGTTGTTCCAGGAACCACCCAGGAGCAAATATTTGGGTTACAAATGTTCGCTTTTAAAAATATATATATAAAAAAAAAAACAATCAAGATTTTTCAAAAATAGCAGATCTACAAGCTCGCAGCGCGGCACTCGGTGCCGCGCTGTGAGCTTGTATATCTGCTATTTTTCAATAGTTAAAGCATTAAATAATTCTAGGCCTAAATGTGCGAAGCTAGTGGTATTATCAAAGACCCCAGACACTGTTTTCAGAATGCAACAATCTGGCAAGCGGCGCCGCAGCCTCCAGGCCTGGTTCAGCTGCTATCATCTGGCAGGCGGCAGCGTGGCTTCAAGGCCCGGTCCAGCAGGCTCCCAGACACTGTTTACCACCAGGCAACCAGCCTGATGAACAATGGACACCAGCGGCCTGTTGCCTTGTCTGGGTGTCACACAAGCATGCACGCACGCACACGCACTCACCCACACTCACAGCTGTGCACAAGCACACACAAATGTGTGGACAAGTACGAACACACAGGTCCTTCACACACACAATATATTTTTGTTTTAAAAACATGTCCCACACACGCGCACACGCACATACAGTGTGTGTGTGTGTGTGTGTGTGTGTGTGTGTGTGTGTGTGTGCGCGCGCGCGTGTGTGTGTGTGTGTGTGTGTGTGTGTGTGTGTGTGTGTGTGTGTGTGTGTGTTGTAAATTGCACATTCTAACTGAGAACAAACACATCATGACGAAGTGTGCTATGCTTTGTGTGATTTTGAGTTTTAAGAGGCATCAGATTTCGATAACAAGACAGATATATCTGAATAACAGAGAAATGGGGGGAGAAGCAAAAAAAAAAAAAACAGTTTTGTTGAATGAAATCCTATCAAAGTAAGAGTGTCAAGCTCACATGGCTCGTATGCTCCCTTAAAAGCTTGCATGGGAAGAGCAGCATCTCTGAGTGTGTTACTGAGTCATACTGTACTAGAGTATTGAATGGTGTGCTGGCTTAGTTGGGTGAAATGGCCCTTCGGCCTGACTGGAGCCAAAACGATGAAAGCGATTTTCGATGTGGAGTTTAGCGAGGGAGACACACACACACACACACACACACACACACACACACACACACACACACACACACACACACACACTCACAAGCGTTTGTATAAAAGCTATACGGCGTTCCTCTGGAGAAATTGGTTACAGCGTACAACAAAAAGCTTCTCTTTCCATGTAGTTTACCATCTGTCTCCTTCTGTCTCATGTCTATTCAAATCAGTAAGAGAGCTTTACTGGCAGGAAGTGCACATAAAATAAACTATAGAGATTGATATGTTTTTATTGCTTGCGCTCTCTCTCTCTCTCCCTCTCCCTCTCTCTCTCCCTCTCGCTCTCTCTGTGTTATGCCTGTTACGCCCTCCCGTAGGCGGAAGAGAGGAAGAGAGTGACAGAAGTGAATAAATAAACCATGGAGTCCATGGAAAGTGAACATCAAACAGTCTTAAGACTCCAAAAGGACTTCAGATGGTCTACATCCCTGCTGCAAGCAGCACCAGTTCAGGCATTAAACTGTTAAATTGAAAGCTTCAAATCTGTAACTTTTATGTCCTACCAGGGATTCAAACCGACCCCGAATGAGAGACCAAACATTTTTTTTAGAGTTCCTTCAAGAGGGCAAATCCCCACTTGGCCAGGGGGAGATATTGCACTTGTGCTCTTCAGGCAGTACTGCTCGACAACCAGTAGGTGTCCTTCCTGACACCAGGGCGTAAATGTCTCAATGGAAGGCTAGTGAGACGAGACCAGCTCCAAAACCACTGTGCAGATGTACTAGTTCTATTGTATTAACTCACTCTAACATACAGATTGAGTCTTCAACGTTTTCGGGACCCCCACAATCTCTTCATAGATTCCATATAAATTAGTTTTTCATGTCGTTTGACAGCACAATCATCAGTGTATTTTGGATTTATTCAATTTGTGTTTTCAGATATTTAACCACTTGAACCGTCAATACTTAATAAACTTGACATTTCACTCTGTACTTGGTCTGCCCTTTTCCCCCTCTACACCAAACCTCTTTGCCGAAAATAGTCGATCTACAAGCTCACAACGCCTTGCAGCGCGAGGCGCTGTGAGCTTGTAGATCTGCAATTATTGCCTAAAGTTCTCCGAATATGGAAAGTTCTCCGAATATGGACACTTGGGTGGTTAATATAAAAAAGTTTCTATCACTCAAAGATTTGGAGGACCCCCTGTAGTAATGCTGAGGACCCCCTATGGGTCCCGGACCCCCCGTTGAAGACCCTTGCATTAAAATATGTTTCGGATTGTAGCTTTAAAGTAGTAGTTCACCCCCAAAATTACTTCATTTCTATCAATCACACCCCCCATGAAGCCTTGAATTCAGGAAGATTCTTTTGTTTTTGCTGCATTCCTATTTCCTAAGCCAATAATTTGATGACCTGCAGAGTCTATCTGGTAAGAGACTCAAAGAGTCTCCTACTGGGCAGCCACCCGCTCATCTAATTATTTGCTTAGGAATGCGACAAAAATAAAACAATCTCCATTCATTCAAGGCTTCGTGGCTTGTGTAATTGATAGAAAATAAGTAGTTTTTGGGGTGAACTACTCCTTTATGAACGTGCACACGTGGATCATTGTCAGAGCGGCGGAGGAATTAAATACGTATTGTATAACATTTTTGGAGGAGGCGTTCCTAAACTCAGTCATCGTCAACAGTGCTGACAACTCACGGACTTGAATACTAGCTGTCTGGTGGTGTGTTGAGAGAAATGTTGCTGAAGAGAGAGCATGTTGTTGTCATTCGTATAGCCCAGGTCTGGTTTAACCCATTTAGGCCAAGAATTATTGAATGCTTTAACCAGTGAAAAATAGCAGATATACAAGCTCACAGCGCGGCACCGAGTGCCGCACTGCGAGCTTGTAGATCTGCTATTTTTGAAAAAGTCGTGAAAATGCCTGCAAATCTTTGAATATATGTATTTTTAAAGCGAACATTTTGTAACTCAAATTTTGCTTCTGGGTGGTCCCTGGAACTAAATATTTTGAGATGGGGGGTCTGTGGCCAAATACATATCATTTTGGGGGTCCTTCACATGAAAAGGTTTGAGAACCACTGTCATAGTAGTCTCTCAAGAACAGACTAACTGAGCTCCAGTTAAGTGAAAAGGACCTTTTCTTTGACGATGGCGAGCCAGATTGCTGACATAGAAAGATAGGTTTTTCAAAAAGTCTTAGAAGGATTCAAAAGACACTTATAGAATCGGGTCAAAATTCTAATTTTCACGATTTTTCAAAAATAGCAGAAATACAAGCTTGCAGCGCGGCACTCGGTGCCGCGCTGTGAGCTTGTATATCTGCTATTTTTCAATAGTTAAAACATAAAATAATGATACACAAAATGTGTACCCGTTTTAAATGGTTTAATGAGGAGCCAGGTTCATGGGAAGTACAGCAACAACTGCATGATGGAGAGAAATGCATTATGTTTGACGGTAAATGAGAAGAATTTAGAATAAGTGACGTGTGCTCAGACATACCATAGCAGGGTGATGAATCACACACACACACACACACACACAAGTCATCTTTCATCCCTTTACAGACAGAAAAGGGACCCGGATTTGTAACCATAGATACGGTAGATGGCAACTTGTGAAAACGACGTGTGGGTTTCTAGTATAAAAGGACGGACATAAAAGCACATATACTGTGTAGCTTGTTATTTTCCCCATGTTTTCCCTGACTGAAAGGGAGGGCAGTTTGCCCAGAAACCAGGGTCCTGCACATCAAATCACTTTCCATGAGTACAAATTCATATTTACAATGACCCCCAGTTTTATTACACATTGGGTCACGGACCATCGTTTGTTATCTCCCCAAGATCTCCTCAAGATATCGTTCAAGAATGGTTGGAAATGGACCCATAATGGTACATTTGGTTGCATTGTTGTACACTCTCTCTCATAGTTACAAATGGATAGATTAATACAGATGATGTTATCATTTAAAACAGTGGTTTTCAACCAGTGATGATTTTGGGGGTCCCCAGATGATTAGCTTAATGTGCAACATTGTTTTCTCACTCAACAGTAAACAAACCAACATAAAGTTTAAGTGTATAGAGGGTATCTGCACATTTCTAAAGTGTCAATTGAAGGACTTTTTAATACCTCTAAAATGACAAATTAAACAAATATTAGAGGCAGAAATTGTGAAAATAGACGATCTACATGCTCACAACGCCTCGCAACACGAGGCTTTGTGAGCATGTAGATCATCTATTATCACAATAGGACTGCGTTATACAAAATGTTATGCCTCAACTCTTAGTGCTGTTCAGGGTGGGGGGGGGGGGGGGTCCCCAGTTAAAATATGATTCTTTTGGGGGTTGCGGCGTGAAAAGGTTGAGGACCACTGATTTAAAAAGACAAATTCTGAATATAGATTCTCATATTTCCCATGACAGAAAAGGGGCAAGCTCACTCTGTTACTTTCCATGTTTACTTTCCATATCCTAGACTAGTAAACAGGATAATGCACAGTGCTACAGGATGACGGCATATCTCCACTTCAAAAAGCGTGACAGTTTTTGCATAGCTGGCCTCCCTCCCAGGGCTGCATTGACTGTATGTGAACGACGTTTATGTAAAACTACCGTAGAGTTTATTTAAATTAGAGCTAAAGTTGGAGTTAATAAAAAGGAAAACCTCTTTCAACGATCTAACAGAGAAAAGATTTGTCTAATGGGGAAACCACTTACTAATTGCCTCCTTGAAATGTTCTTCGTATTGTATTAACATTTTCTTGTCTGTTATCTGTCTTTTATCATTGTATTATGTGTGTGTGGTTTATTTTATCCAGTGAGATGTCTGAAGCATTCATACCGATTTTATGTTATTTCATTTATTGTACTGTAAGACTGGACAAAAAGTATTCCAGCAATTGTTTTCTTATTATTAAGCTGTGCCGAATTGCATTATCAATCAATCTTTATTTCAGACTCTACAGGTCCATATATCAACAATCAACAATACAAGAAACAACAGAGATTAAAAACAAAAACAACAACAACAACAGGGCACAACAGAAAAGGCACTAAAAAACATACAGACACTCAATCCAATGTCTCCAGAGACAAGAGGAGTATCTAATGCTGCTCTTCTTAGGCATGATTAAAGTCATTATAATTTCATTTTTAGAGTCCTTCAGCCTCATCATGAAGCTGTACATCAGATTCCTGATTACCGCATTCAAAGTGGCAACCCCACTGTTCACAAACAAATGGCTGGCACTTGTCCACCTAGGGACCCGCAGCAGGATTCTGAGGGCATCATTATACGCCACCCGCAACTTATTATATTTACTTTTGCTATATCTGCACCACAAGTGGGCAGTATACAGTGGTGTACAATAGGCTTTAAAAAGGGCTATCTTTACATCATCAGTACACATGTAAAATTTACGTGAGAGCATATTGGCTTGTGCATATAGTTTACAGTATTGTCTTTGTATATCATCATCATCACTGAGGTCGTCTCTTATAATGTGCCCAAGATATCTGACCTTGTCCACAACATTAAGCACCTTGTCGGCCAGCTGGAAAGAAGGGAAAGCTGCCTTTCGTTCCTCCTTAGTTTTCATTATCATGACAACACTCTTTTTTGGATTAAACTTAATGTCAAACATCTGACCATAATCTGAGCACACTCTAAGCAGCTGCTGTAACCCAGCAGAGCTGGGAGACATGACAACCAAGTCATCTGCATACATTAAATGATTAACAAGCCTTTCTCCCATCATACAGCCAGTCCTACACTTTTTAAGACTGACAGAGAGTTCATCCATATACAAATTAAAAAGCACAGGTGATAATATCCCACCCTGTTTGACCCCATTAGTCACTTGAAATGGACCAGATATAGTATCACCCCATCTTACTTGCATGGTTTGATGGGAGTACCAAAAATGTAAAACTCTTATTAAGTATGAAGGGACCCCTCGCTCTCTTAGTTTTGCAAAAAGTTTGCCATGGTTAATGCGGTCAAAGGCTCGAGAGGCGTCCAGGAAGCACGTAAACATGGTGGAATTATGTTTATTGTACTTACTGACTGCCTCTTTTAGAGCATACACACACATGTCAGTGCCATGTTTACTTTTAAACCCGAATTGCTCATCAGTGGAGACAATATACTTATGTAGTCTTTCAAGTATTATTCTCTCTAGCACTTTTGACAGCACACTAGCCAAGGCCATATGCCTGTAGTTGTCAATGCTAGAGATTTTCCCTGTTTTTTCTTTAACTACAGGCACTAGCATAACTGACATCATATAGTCAGGAAGTATTCCGTGCATCAGCATTCCAGAGAAGCACAGGGCAAGTAGTACTGAAGCTCTGTGGCTGGAGTACCTCAAATGTTCAGCTGTTATCTGATCAGGGCCACAGGACTTATTAAGAGCCAGCTTTCCTATAGCGTTTCTGAGTTCATCTGGTCTGATGATTACTTTATCAGGGGACACCTCTCCAACACTAAAATCATCACTTTTAACACAATTAAAAAGGTCCTTGTAGTGTCGCTTCCACATTTCTGCAATCTTTGCACTCCCTGTGATCCCGTCAATATTGGAAGGCAACGGAATTTTACTATTATTTATTATCTTGATTTCTTTCCAGAAATCCAAGACATCTTTTTGCTGCAGCTTTCTGGCCATAGAGTTAGTTTGCTCCCAAGGTCAGCTCATTCCTCTTAATGAATCGAACTGCACTTTTGAACCGAGCTACAGCCTGCTTTTTTGCATCACATACAGGACCATTCCTAGGTTTGCCCGCATTAACCCACATCTTAAAAGTTTCTCTGGCCTGCTGGTGTAATTCCTCTACATGCTCATTCCAACCCGGCCTGAGTTTATGCAGCTTTCCTCTTCTCTGGCAGAGTACTTCACTAGACTTGTTTAGTCCTTTAACAATCATATCATACATTATACACAGTTCATCATTATGTTTAGAATGATCACAGTTAATATTTTCACACAGAATAGCATTATATGGGATTTCAATACCCCCAAGATTCTTCTCAGTATGATCATGATAAGACCTCAGTTCATCCTCTGAGAGCCTGGCCCACTGGAGTTTGCCACCACACTTGCTTGTATCACTACTAGTGGTCAACTCTGGAACTGTTAGGTTCTCCACCTTTATCTTCATAGATACAGGCATATGGTCAGTTGCTGCCAGCCCATACAGGATCTCAACTTGCTCCACACAGTCATGAGCATCCGCTGTACATATGATATGGTCCAGCCAGGATGTTGTGTTCCAAGCCTCACTGACATGTGTAAAACTAGCTGCTGGCAGCAGGACCCTACTAGATAAGATTAACTTATTGTCTATACAAAACTGAAGCAAATGCCAACCAAACAAGGACTGATCATCACTGATATCAGCATTCAGATCCCCCATTATGTATATACACGACACGTATATTCATTTTCCTCTATAAAAGCGTTTATAAAGGCAAGTCTTTCAAGATATAGATCCTCATTGCTGTAGCTTTCATATGGTGTGTATACATTTATTATTATAAACACATTGTTATTAAAGACAATTTTAACTGCTATACACCAGTCAGCCCCCATCCTAATAACACTTATCAGGGGGTCATATTTTTTATGCCATAATATAGCGACACCTCCAGGTATTCTCCCCTGTACAAGCCCCATGCTCAGATCCGTTGTGGACTCCCCTGCCCCATGGAAATTACTATTAACAGCGTTAAGTTTGTCCAAGTCTTGCTTGGGAAGAAAGGTTTCCTGAATACATAAAATGTCTGTATCCTCAAGGAGTTTGTCTACAGCAAGGCGCCGCGCCTTGTCTGCTGCCGTTTGTCCCAGACGCAGGCCGCGTGTGTTATATGACACAACTCTCATGAGAATCAAACAGCCATCTACACTGTATGTGTAGCAGACAGAGCCTCCTCCACCACTACCGCCCCTCCTGTGACAGCAGTGGTCCTAGGTTTGCGTGCCTCATAGTAGCGCCGCACCAAAGCACCGTCCGGCCACAGAGCCGCATCGTACATGTCCTTCACATCAAGACATTCAGCAGTAACTTTGAATGAACTGCATCTGCTTTGTGCGGTCGCTATTTTTACGCAGGTTACATCGCGACGAAGTTTGTCTCTCAAGTACTTTGTCAGAATGTGTGCATCCAGCTCTGGCGCGAACTTTGTGGCAAATACACTCACCAGCTTTGTCTTTACCGTATGGATGTTACCTCCCGAGCCAGTCCCGACGACAACAACTTTCTTGTCACGCCGAGGCTCCAGCCTGACTTTGGGTCGCACAGGTACTCCAGCAGCCTGTACGCCGCGGCTCCCCCGCTTAGCCACGTAGCTCCATGTTTCAGTCACCGCAGCAGCAGCAGTAGCGTCCCCGCCCCCCTCCGTTGTATCCTTCTCAGCCTCAGGCACAGAGCACTCATCGCAGGCCAGCGTATTCCAGCTCATCTGTCGTTGACGTTGAGCCGGTGGTTTGAGCGACGGCCCGGCACCTCTTCCATTGCCTTTGTCCTGTTGTTTAGGAGACTCCTTCTCTGTCTGAGTCGAGACCAGCACGTTCCCCTTCACCAAACCAAGTTTCTCCGCGACACACAGCCGCTGGTTTAGATCCACGGACATAGTACAAAGCTCATCAGAGGCTTTAACCTGCATGGCCATACCTTGCTTCATTATAGCAACATCTGCAGCGAGCTTCTCAATCTTTGTCAGCAAACATGAAACATCAATGCTGTTAAAGGACACAGGTGGCAATTCGTCAATATTGTGTGACACAAAGCGAGGGATTTTGTCCCCAAGCTCGTTAATTAGTCCGATGCAACTTTTGACGTTATTCACGTCCTTTTGCTCCCCTCTGTGCTGTACACAGCGCTGGCTGGTTTCTGGGCAGAGTTCAAACAAAGCTTTCTTAGAACTCGCAATCCACTCAGACGAGAAATGGCTTGTAGTCAACAATATTAACTCATCCTGGCCCATCGTTTTCATTTTGATGACTAAAAAGTTAAGAAACTCATCTTCCACAATGATGTTGCCATCAGCATCCGTATATTTCATAGGTTTAGATCTCAAAGTTGCAGCTGCAGCCGACGCTGCTGCCGCCGCCGCCATGACCTCTCCAAAGTGACTTAGACATTATGTTGTAGTTACCGTTTACTGTACTTTTAATATAATTTTGCTTTTACATCTACATTCAAGTTTAACTCGGACATGTGTTGCCACACAAAGCCACGGAAATACCCCAATCCAGGAGATATTCTGGAGAAATTACAATTCAGGAGCACCGCAGGAGATGGGGTTGAAATTCAGGAGACTCCTGCCGGATTCAGGAGGGTTGGCAACCCTGACATTGTGTGATATGGAAGCCCATATCTGGCAATGTGGTGTTAAAAAAAATCTATATTAAGTCATAATTATTCATACCAAGTCATTGTTATTAGAAAGTATCTCATTTTGACTTAAGAATGTGTAATTTGTTTTTACGGCACATTGCCTGGAAATGTGGTGGGTTTAGAAAAATAAATAAAATAGTGAATAGTGACAGACTGCAATCTATCTCCCCTTCCCTCAATGACCATACAGTACATGAAGCTAGATAGCATATTTTAGGTTTTTTAGAAACATTTTCTTTTTTTTTTTTTCTTTTTTTTTTGATTAGGTGCGTGGTCTACCTATGTTATTGTTTTTCTAGATTGATATTCCTATGCATTAGTTATATTGTTGTTGATGTACTGACACATTATCTTGCTTATTATATTGATGTATTACCTGCTTATTGTATGTCGCTTTGGATTAAAAGCGTCTGCTAAATGCCTAAATTGTAAATTGTATCTGAAAACGTCACTTTGCAGGAACATCTGGTTCCTGCAAATGAATTGCATGCAGTCTTCTTCCACCGGCTCTGATTAACCACTTAAACCCTCTCTACTTCATTGAGTTCAGAGAGTCTTCACGGAGTCTCCCAGGGGTCTATACCAGAACCCCCTCCTTTTCGCCCCCCTCTACAACAAATCCCATTGCCAAATAAAGTTAGCTGATCTACAAGCTCACAAAACGTCACAGTTTGTCGCTAAGGTTCATGTGGTTGAGATGTACATTAAGCCTACTATATATCCTTGCCCACATCCTATAATTGATGTACTGTATACGTTCAAAGAATTTCAAGTGATGGGGAAAGGGTGCCCGTATACCGGGACCATACATTTTGTGCTACAGCCCTGGCTGCTGCAGGCTTCTGGCTCAATCCGGGGTGAAATAACAGACTCATCGCCGCAATGAAGGCCAGAAAAACTGCGGCTGATTGTTACCTTTCTAGACAAGCGGTGATTAAATGCACCTCTGAGGTGTCTTGATGAAGTAGCCTAAGTGTTCTTTCTGCAGCGGTGGAGAGGCTGGAACACACCGCCAAGTCATGCAGCCCACCTCTCTCAATTAACTCACATAATCACTGTTATTACAGCCCTGTGACCTTTCCCTGCGCGTGCGCACACAGACACTCATGCGTTATAAACACACGCTCCTACCTTCCAACACACACGCACTCACTTTTTTCCAGGTTTCACACACTCGAGTCACGCAGGTTATTAAAACACATAGTTTTCAGACACACACACACACACACACACACACACACACACACGCAGAGGCAAACACCCAAATATTGTCACTGTCGGGCAGAAACCTTGTATCTCCAAATTTCACCTCGCAAATAAAGCCCTGCTTCATCACACAAGGCCGTCGCACAAAAGTAGTGAAAACAGCAGATCTACAAGCATCTATGTGTGCTTGTAGATCGGCTGTTTTCACTAGTTTAAATCGTTTTTTTAAATGATACATACAAAACGAACGGTTTCGGACTTACTGTACAAGGTTTCTACCCGACAACAACGATTGCTCCTAGTATTTGCTGTAACGCCATCATCACAAAGGTCAGCGGGCGTAGCAGACAGAGCAGTGTGTGTGACGGCATTTAATCCTCTTTTCTGTGTTTTTTTTTTCTTTTTTCAGAACCTGCTGGTCAACCACGGATGAACAGCAGAGAGGGGTGACCGGCGCGCCAGAGGAGACGTCAGGAAGACCTGCGGCACTACAAACAGCCATTCCTGTTTTGGCTTTGATATGCTTACATAGAGGCATAGAGTTGATTTACTGTTAGCATGCCTTGATCATTTTTTTTTTTTATATCATTTTTTTTACTTTCATGTTTTTTATTTAGTGCTTTCATATCACACCTATTTATCAGTGCTTTCTTTCATTAGGAGTCGTGGTCCATTTATGTACTCTATGCCACATATCTCCAACGGCGGCAGGTAGACTATTGAAGGAAGAGAAACGCTTGTCTTTATGCCTGGTTGATACTTAGTTACTCGTGGGTGACACGCACAGAAAATAGTCCTGATCTACAAGCTCACAATGTGTCGCGCTGCAACGTGTTGTGAGCTTGTGGATCTGCTATTTTTGGTGCGCGCCACCCACTTAACACTCACAGCTAGTCAAGTCAAGCCTGAGATTCAGGGCTTTGGCTCAGTGCACTTTTATGTCAGACATTTACAGAGTAAAGTAGTTTCTCAATAGACTAAAAGACATTGTGCTCATTTTATATTCATAACAATAATGTTATTATATATAATATAATAAAACGTGTGTATTAGTGTTGGCTGACAGTTTCACAGACAGTGAAAGGACATTGAACTTGAATTGATATCAGACTGATATAGAATGATTGATGATTGTTGAGTTGACTGATTGAGTTTTGTTGCTTTGACTTAGGCAAATCCTATATCTTTTTCAAACAGCAGGTTTAAACTCAGGTAATCCTGTGTGTATTTCATTTTATCAGAGTTGTATTGGTTGTATGATTTTAATAAACCATTCATATGCGAGTAACGGGCTGGCTGTGGCTCTCATTCCATGAATGGTAAATGCTGCATTTATATAGAGCCTTTATCAAAAGTGCTCTATGAAGTGCATTACATTAACCATTCGTGTGTGTGTGTGTGTGTGTGTGTGTGTGTGTGTGTGTGTGTGTGTGTGTGTGTGTGTGTGTGTGTGTGTGTGTGTGTGTGTGTGTGTGTGTGTGTGTGTGTGTGTGTGTGTGTGTGTGTGCGCGTGCTGTGTGAGTGAGAGACATGAAGTATAGTATGATCTATGATACCATGGTAGCAGTCTCAGTATTCTTTGAGCTCTATTACATTTTGATAAATGTTTGTGTTAATATGCAGTCTCCTTGCCAGTTTGACACAGACGACACGGCTTTGAATGAAATTGGTCATTATTATTAAAAAACGAAACACTGTTGGATTCAAAAGTGGATTATGAAAAATAACTGAAGACAAGGACACTAATTATCCACCCGCAGAGAAGTGACAATACAAATGCCCATACAAAAAGCACTTTGTTGTTGCTAGTGGAATTCAATGGACAGTGTCATGATGTACAATTTGAGGTTACAGGCTATGTCTGTGACTTGACACAGACATACGATGAAGTATGAAACAGGGAGAATAGATGGATAATAGATTTACCAAGAAAACAAAATATAAAAAGGTGACACTATGGTGAGTTGGAGACACAAGGTTTCTGCCTAGGGCTGTCACAATTAATACATAATCGTTTAATCGTGATTATTTGACATTATCGCAATTATTTTGTTATAATCGTCATAATCGTGAATGTTGAAAAATGTCAGAAATAGTGGAAATGGCAGATCTACAAGCTCACTTGTGAGCTTGTAGATCAGCTATTTCCACTATCAATGTAATTTTTTAAGTAGTAAGTTGTCAAATATGTCAGTAATGTATTTGTGTATTTAGGTTATGTATCATATCTACCATGTGCCACTTCAAAGCCTAAAAGCCTAACAGAAATGTAATTATCAACGACAAAAACACAATTAAATCGTTAATCGCCAATTATTTGAGTGACAATTAATCGTCATGTAAAATGTCATATCGTGACAGCCCTATTTCTGCCAGGGAGGCCCATTTTTTCAAATCTTTTCAAGATCTTTTGAAAATACAGTATGAGCTTGTAGCTGTCTATATAGGTATAAAGTGGTTAACGTGATGTTGATGCTATATTAACTAATTTAGCTGCGGACAGCTCATTGAGAACCATTTACTCTGCACCAGACTTTGAGACCCAGTGAGACTGTCAATCAGTTCCCCTAAGGACAGCCAACTTCATCCCCTCGCTTTGATAACTTGGTGAATTATTTATGCAATTTTCATCAGCATTGATACGTTGCTTTATTCAAAGTTTTTTGTTACTTATTTTTTTTTTTACTGCTTTTCAACAAGTTTGACTTGCTTCTCCCCACACCGAAGGTAATTCTCTCCAATCCCTTTTTTAAATTCCAATCCTTTTTAAATTCCTCTGCAGGCTCTGACTAATTGGTTCCAAGTGAACCACAGATAGGTTGGCAATTCTCCTTCTGCTACACGTGCTTACAGTAAGTAGACGGTGTGCGCGCACGCACGCGCGCCGCACACACACACACACACGTGCGAGCAAACTGCACTGACATGCACATGTTGGCAAGTTTGCGTCCAATCTTGCTAAAAGAAATGACACGGGGGGGATGGGGGTGGGGTGCGGTCACGCAGATGTTGCCACGGCAACGGTATATGCGAGCGGGGGATGAAAGCGAACAAGTCGGCTGCAGGTGGATGGGGGTGGGTGGGGGGGAGGGCAGGGTGCTGGTAGCTCAGCCAGTCAGTGCACTTACCATATCGTCGTTGTCGGGCAGAAACCTTGTATGTCCTTTTTTTGTTTTTAGTTTTTTTACTTAGCAAATTCATGTCCTAATTTGTCACTAGTGTCACACAAAAGTACAGCAAAAGTATTGCCCTTTTTGTGAAAGTGAAATTGGTCTGTGGGTTTTATAAACATCAAAACAAT
>NC_137818.1:49631413-49676413 GCF_963921795.1 Nannobrachium achirus
AGTATTTTTAAAAGCAAGTACTCCAATACTTTAACTCAAATACAAATTTGACAGAGCAACTTTCACTTGTAGTTGAGTGATGTTTCACCAGAAGTATATACAGTACTTTGATTCAAGTATGGGGTTGAGTACGTTGTCCACCACTACTTGTCATTGTTTGTCATTATTAAATCTTTTTTTTTTAAATCATCAAACTAGTTCATTTTGACCTAGAACACATGGTTTCTAAGGTCTAGTGGTATTCCCTAGAGTTTTAGACAATCTAGCGGTCATCATCCTCTTTTAATTACACTGATCTTCTTCGGTAACATCTTCAGAGGGAGATTATGATAAGTGTAGATGTATGGGAAGAGTGTGTCGTTGAAAGTGTGCGTGAAGGTGTGCAGGTGTGTGTTAGTATCGGCATCCGAGAAGGACAGCCGCCCTCTGTTCCAGTCCAGCTGGACCCTGATACTCCAGGGTTTCTGTTTCACCGAGAGAACAGTGACGGCCTCGGGCGGCGCGTGTTGGTATGCCGTGTACTGACCTTCACATAACCCTATTCTCCAGAATTCACCTCCCCTATCGCCCTTCCTCTGGAAGGACCCTGGTAACACACCTACGTGCCAATATGTATTGTCTCCCACCTCAACGTCCCAGCTGTGAGTCCCCGAGTGAAAGCCCTCGGAACCCACGACATCCCCGTAGAGATCAAACCTCTCTGGGTTGTCGGGGAGCTGCTGTGTCACGCCCCGCCCCACGTAGGTCAGATCATCCGACAGCATGTACACCGGATGGGCAGTGTTGGGGTCCAGAATCACAGGAGTGTAGGAGACAACGTCCTTCATCTTGTCCCAGACGCTGAAGGCCAGGTTGCCCAGGTGTTTGGCCACGTCTATCAGTGCTCCTGATACCAGCTGTGGGTCCTGCAGCGTGAGCTGTACTCTTTCCACGGCTGCCTTGCATTTCCGCGTGGCGTGTTCGGCCCTCAGATCCTCCTCTATGGCTCGGATGACGTTTGAAAGTGCTGAGATCTCTCTGTTCAGGCCTTCGATCCTCTCCTTCATCATCTGACTCTTCTTCAACTCTTCCTCCTTCAGTGCATTGATCCTAGTCTCCTCTTCCTCGTGTAGGAACTGATGAAGCTTCTTAAACTGTTTCTCAATCTGCCTCTCTGTATTCCGGGCCTGGGCCTTGATGTGTTCTGCTGCTTGGTCACACTTTGTTTTGAATTCGTTAAAAACCTGCAGTTTCTCCTGTAAGATCTTGAGTGATTTCTCGGCTGCCGTCTTCAGCGATGACCTGACTTCCTTCTCCATTTTCCCTTTCACCTGTGTGAAGGACTCACACAGGTTCTTCAGAGCCAGGTTACAGCGTGGATCCTCCACTGAAGATATTGTGTTACAAACGGGACATTCTTTTATATTCTTTTTTGTCCACCATTCCTGCAGACACGCTTTACAGAAGCTGTGGCTACATGACAGGATAACAGGATGTTTGAATATATCACAACACACAGGACAGGAGAAATCGTCCTCTGAAAAAGACACCTGGGAAGCCATTGGAAATCAGACAGTCAAGTTCTGACCTTCTCGAATATTCCCTTATATTTACCGGTAGTCAAAAACACAAGCTGAACATCAATACTCCTTCCTGCCGCTGTGAAAAGACAGTGTGTGCTGCTGTTTTTGTTTCGGTTTCTCTGAAATACCAACTTGAAGTGAACATCAGTATGACGTCATAGCACACACACATACGTCACACGCACACACGCACACACACACACACACACGTGTGCGCGCGCGCGCGCGCGCGCACACACACACACACACACACACACACACACACACACACACACACACACACACACACACACACACACACCAAACACCGGCCACCGAATGGCGATCGTGGCTTAGTTGACCTGGACGATGACACACAGGAGGACTGGCTTGCTGCAACAGAGCTCTTTAATGCAATGCAATATTGTGTACTTGGAACACGTTTTTTGTTCATTCTGTGCTGAGTCTTTGATGGTGCAATGCAAGTACAACTTCATTGTGTGTCATTGAGGGTTCAATGACACACAATGAACATAAGTTATTAAGGCTCTGTTTATTTTTAGCCTTCTGATTGTGAAATACTAGACCTTCTGGGTTTTTGGATAAATACACTTGATTTTGTCTCGATCTGTACCTGAGCTTCCACCCTTTTTGAAACTTGAGGGTTCCTGACCCTGACAAATAGAGTACCCAAGTCCTGATGTCACACCAGCTATCCCTGGGTCATGGAAGTATTTTTATTGAAATTCCCTTAGGGAAATCATCAGCCCGGCGATTTCACCAGGTACAGCGCGGCACAGAGTGCCTTGCTGCGAGCTTGTAGATCTGCTATTTTTTTTACCCGATTCCATAAGTGTCTTTTGAATCCTTCTAAGGTTTTTTGAAAAACCTATGTTTCTGGGTCAGCAATCTGGCCAGCCGTCGTCAAAGAAAAGGTCCTTTTCACTTAACTTGAGCTCAGTTAGTCTGTTCTTGAGAGATTACTATGTCAGTGGTTCTCAAACCTTTTCATGTGAAGGACCCCCAAAGTTATATTTATTTGGCCACGGACCACCATCTCAAAATATTTAGTTCCAGGGACCCTCCAGAAGCAAAATTTGAGTTACAAACGTTCGCTTTGAAAATACATAAGATTTGCACACATTTTCACTACTTTTTCAAAAATAGCAGATCTACAAGCTCGCAGCGCGGCACTCAGTGCCGCGCTGTGAGCTTGTATATCTGCTATTTTTCAATAGTTAAAGCATTCAATAATTTCAGGATAACATTGTAGGAAAAGAGGTTAAACATCATGTACAAGAATGTGTTGATCATTCCAGTTGTGTGGTCTCTCTCATTAATATTTGTTTAAGAGATTTTTTTGAATAAGTATTTTGCTTCTGATTTGTTTGATATTCACAGATAATGAGTTCCACTGTTGGTTTGATGACTATGAATGAAACCTGAATTAACTAATTTATCTCCCCCTCAACAATTGCATTTGCATTTTATAAGACTAGATGTTAATTTAGCCTTTAGTCAAACATGCCAAACTGTGGTGCTTCTTTGCAACATTGGTTTGGAAAGAACAATAAAGTGCTAATCTTGCAGCTCTGTTTTGTGCTGGCTGGAGTTTATTTAATTTTTATTTCTATTCATTTTTAATCCCTTTTAACAGCAGGGGACTACACAAACAGTATTATAAATGTGAAATAACTAATGTGTGTGTCCGCCTTTCTAACTAATGCTGTTACAGTACAGTATATAGGGAGAAAATGTGTGTGTAACCGCAATATCCTGACCCATTTTTACAGTTGTATCAATGATCTGACTACGTCAATTCTACGTCAAGTAATTTTTATCAACTTTCTGTATTGGGGTACCTGTCATAGATAAACTCAGTCGGGAGACTCTAGCAAGCATATTTCTAGTGCCCAAGACAATGTAGCCTCGTAAACCAACTCCTCCTCCTGCATTCTGTTTCGAATCCAAGAGGAGGAGTCGGTTTTAATGCAGTCGGTTTACGAGGCTAAAGACAATGCACTATGTCTTGGAAACATTCAAGATACATTTTGTTTTACCCAATTTAACACTAATTGTAATTCATCTAGCATACATTTCAGACAGTACATCACCATGCTTGCTTGATCCAAATAATAGGCCATATCATTATTACCCTGAGGGACTCCCCATAGAACATCCTTACTTTCAGATAGACTGTTAAAAATCAAACCTCGGTTCGAAGTGAAGCGGTGAATTTTTATTCTATGTGTTCTAGAGCTATGAAATCTGTGTTCTAGATCTATACATTCTGTGTTCTAGATCTATACTTTCTATGTGTTTTAGTTCTATATTTTTATGAATTCTTAATGAATGAATGATTTTGTCTGGAGGGCCAAATTGTCATGTGAAGCTTGACCAATCCTCAATACTGCATGCACGGGACATGACACTGACACGGGACTCCTTGGAAGCCTATAGGACAGACTGTACGGGACAGACAAAGCCACTCCTTGGAAGCGGCTTTCACCGCTTCAAAAACACTCTTTGCTTCCTCCCAGACAGATAACTGTCCATCCAAGAGAGAGCAGAAGGTGAAAAACCATGTGCCTTCAGTTTGAATTTTTGCAGTTCGTGATCAATGTCAACAAACGCACCACTGTTTATAGTGATTGCTATTTTCTTAGGGTCCAATTCTTTCGACCAGTTGCAGTTGTCAGTCGTGTGTAGCAGAGTTAATTGAATACCAGCTCTGTATGCATGTTGACATGTTGTAATGAACCCATTACGTAGAAAACACTGTTGTATAGGCTATATTGTTGTTGTGTTGTTGTTTTAAAAAATTATCCTCTCCAACATTTTGTAACGGTAGTAGACTGGAGCGTTGTGGAACTCCATATTGATGACTTCATATACATGACGTCATCAGGAAGTTATCTTTGACTTAGTCTTCCTCCTTTTCCTTTGGATGACAGCACTGAGAGAACGATGCAGTGGTTCAATATCGAGCTCTTGTCTAAGGTCTTCAAGACTCTGTTCCCACCGTCTCTCATAAAAAACGTTGAGGACACAGCGGGCCTGGCGGCCATTCCGGAGAGCCCATGGACCAAGGGATGTCACCAGTAGCTGCAAATGAGTCGAATTCAGCCGAAGTGGGCCGAGCAATGCTCCCAGAACACACATTGGCAGCTCAGTCTGAGCAGCTTCAAACCACTTCACCGCTACCTCACCTAGCATGTTAGCGGGCATTCCGAGTAGTGTGTGCAGCAAGTCATGGACTTCCCTATATCTTTGCATAACATATGCCAGCTCCTCGTTGTCAACAAACCTCACATCTGCCCTTGAGTCAGGGGTTACGCGATTGTCCTCCAGAAAACGAACGTATTCTCTCCCAAAAGAGCCGTCGGGCATTGAGGCCATCTTGCTCAGATCCAGTGTGGACAGGCGGATCCTTGGCCTCTCTGTGAGTATAGCGTGTCCTTCTGGGTCATTTCTCATCCTGTCCCGTAGATTGACTAGGGATAGGTGTCCCGTGGTCTCTCCCAGCACTGCCACCATGTCATGTCTGTATGGGTTCCTCAGTGCAGCCACCCCTGACCCCACTGCCAACAAGGCTTTCTGGATGGGGCTAGTTTGGATGTGACCTGGATACAGCCTATCATAGTTGCTGTCTGCAGACCCACTGCTACTGTGCTTCTGGTGAACATGCAGTGCTTCCCGAAACGCCCCACTGAGTCGAGTACCCCACTGGGAGCGCAGAAGTCTGCTGCTGCAGCCTAACGTTAATCTGGACATGTTTTTCTAATGGATGAACCATGCTGTACGCATGTCCTGCTAAGTTGAATATCTGTAGGCTAGACTGGAATCAGTTGGCTTTCTGCAGTCGTCAAGCACCATCTTTGGTGTTGAGATGCGTGTGTTGACTAGATCTCAAATGACGTCACTGATGACATGATCCAGAATGATTGATGTCACAGGCTCGCCATAATGGAGCCTGTGACATCACATCGACAAAACACTCTGTAGCAATGATTACCATTGAAATAGAGACCTTTATAACTTTTGTTTTGTTTTGTTTTTGAGCAAAATGTATGACTTACTACATATAAAATTCAACAATTGTTGTACTGCATAAATAATTTTGCCATAGACTTATTTATTTTCACTTTGATAGCTTGTGCTGTCCAACAAATAAACTAAGATTAATGCTTGCATTTGAAGTAATTGTATAGCATGTGCAAGAAGTGTTATAGTCAGTGGTTGAAAAAGTACTCAAATGTTTTACGTAAGTAAAATATCAATACTGCAATGTAATACTCTGTTACAAGTAAGTCCGGAATTCTAAATTGACTCGAAGTACAAAAGTGTTGGATTCATAATGCTCTTAAAGTACCAAAAGTAAAAGTACAGAATGTCCCATTTTCAAATGTATAAAAGTCTTTTGAAAATAGCAGATCTACAAGCTCAGAATATTTTCAAATGGCCAAAATGTATAGGGCTGAAGTGGTTAATGTATGTTTCATTGTTTTGTGATGATAATCAAAATCTACAAAAGTGTTCAAATTAATGTAGTGGAGTAAAAGTACAATATTTTGATCCAAAATGTGGTGGAGTAAAAGTAAAAGTATTGGAAATTGGAAATACTCAAGCAAAGTACAAATACCTCAAAATTATACTGAAGTACAGTACTTAAGTAAATCTACTAAGCTACTTTACACCACTGTCCATGGCTCACCTCAACTTCAAACAGCATCCATCCTGTGAGTCCAGCTGCACAGGTAGGGGTTGAGCTGGTTCAGGTTCAGGTTGGGGTTCTTGAGCTCTAGTCTGAGGGGGGTCATGGTGTCGAACCGTCAGCTGCAATCCATGAACAGCATTCTAACAGGCTTGTCTCTGATGTGAGAGAGTGCTGTGTGGTGATGTTGCTATATATGGCATCGTCTATGGATCTGTTTTGACAGCAGGTGAATTGTTGGGGGTCGAGCGTGAGAGGCAACTCGCAGTTGATCAGCTCAGTCTGAAATGTTTTTTTCAAAGCTTTTGCTCACTCTGTGTGGGAATGCTACAGGCATTTAGACCAGTTATTTCTACTACTAATACACTAATATACTTCTAACGTTGAAAGACTCATGACAACGGTGCTCTTTGCGTGTTGATACATGGGAACACCATATGTAATTCAGATTCTGCAATGAGTAATATGCATCTGTGAGAGACCATTTGTGTTTGTGCGCTCTTTAAGGTGTCACCTTCAGCCCTGCAATAAATCACCATAGACATCTGTCTGTCGGTAGAGGGGTTGTT
This sequence comes from Nannobrachium achirus, assembly GCF_963921795.1. Classification (NCBI taxonomy): domain Eukaryota; kingdom Metazoa; phylum Chordata; class Actinopteri; order Myctophiformes; family Myctophidae; genus Nannobrachium; species Nannobrachium achirus. The sequence goes on from NC_137818.1 coordinate 49,638,238, forward strand.
TGCCATTGCGTTCTTAATTTCCATTATCACATTTGGTTGTTATAAATGTTTTTCTGGGTGTATATAGTGTTCTCTTTTTCTCCTGCTGCTCGTAATAATGATTTGTAGGTGTTGTTTTGTAGATGTTTTGCCCTTGAGAATTGTGATGTGTTGTTTTCATTTTAGGCAGAACTTTCTTTGACATTGCAAGACTAAAATCACCTACTGTGATAAGCGCTGCTTGAGGTCGTTCATTGTCTGCTTCGCTTATGACTTGGTGTAGCTCTTTGTTCACAAGATCTGGGATGAACGTACACAGTTTCTCTGTTATGAAGAACTTACACAGGTTCTTCAGAGCCAGCTTACAAGGTGGATCATCCGGTGAACATATTATCTTACAAACTGCCAACTGGACATTCTTCTACTTCCTTACGTGTCCACCTTTCCTGCAGATAGGCTTTACAGAAGCTGTGGCTACTGTACTGAATCGACTGTCACTGTACTACACTGTCAACCTTTCCAGATTAAAGTTCCATTTCTCTATGGAGAACATCAGTGGAGTTGTATCACATACAAGCTATGGCTACAGAATAAATATATCTCGACAGACAGGGCAGGAAAAATAAAATAAAAGGTTATTCCGAAAAGTACTATACTTGGAATCCATTTAGCCTCAGAGTGAAGCTACAAACACTCTTCTCAAGTCATATCAGCCAGTCAAGTCATTTTAACAGACACACACACATGCCGATACAGAATATCGTCACTGTCGGGCAGAAACCTTGTATCTCCAAGTTTCAAGTTTGTATGTTTTTTCACCAAGTAAAGCCCTGCTTCATCATACAAGGCTGTTGCACAAAAGTAGTGAAAACAGCCGATCTACAAGCACACAACGCCTCGCGGTGCGAGGCGTTGTGTGCTTGTAGATCTGCTGTTTTCACTAGTTTAGTTCATTTTTAAAACAATAAATACAAAACGAAAGGTTTTGGACATACAAGGTTTCCACCCGACACCGACGATATACTGTATTCACACAAAACATATTCACAGATATTTAGGTCTTGACTTCCTTGGCCTACTGGCAGTGTGCTCAAGACATTCAGCGCTGGGGGGAGAGTAGAGCTGTGGTCCTGCATGCTCCATTCATCTGTGTCTATCAGCCTCTGCAGAGGGAAAAACAAGTGTTGACCTCTACCGTTCAGGACCACAGGCCTGTGTGTGTATGGAACAGTTTTGCTCTGATATGATTGGTAATGACCTGCCTCCAAGGGGGGCGGGTCTGCAGAGTAATATGGTGATTGCACACACACAAACACCTACACACACACACACACACACACACACACACACACACACACACACACACGCACGCACGCACGCACGCACGCACGCACACTCTCTCTCTCTCTCTCTCTCTCTCTCTCTCTCAGTCTCTATTGCTCGCATACATTGTCAATTCTTCATTTGAATGACCCAGTACACTTAATTATAATTTACATAGTGCTCAAACATTATAGAGGTCCGGTTTAGCTAAAGGGCATACACACACAAGCTTCTTTCACCCTCCAAAGCTAACAGGACTTAAAATGTACGCGCGCGTGTGTGCGTGTGTGTGTGTGTGTGTGTGTGTGTGTGTACATGTGGCTTGCATGCGGTCACATAAATCGAGTGTGGACTGCTGCATCAATTCCACAAGACTGTAGCCTACGTGTGCAGTCTGTGCATGTCACAATTAACACACACACACACACACACACACACACACACACACACACACACACACACACACACACACAGCACAGTACGCACACACTGTATGCACACGCGTGCACACACGCAAAAATCAAGTGTATTGAAGAGGAAACACTGGGGCTGTCATCTCTCATCTCTCATCCATGTCTCCAGTACACAGTGAAACCCACAGTATTCATTTAACTGTGAGAGTGTTCAAAAGGACCTTCCCCGGTCCATTTGAACACTCACAGAGTTAAATGAACACTGTGGGTTTTCCAGTGCAGTGGACCTTCATCCACTCAGCCTCTAATGGAGCTTTGATTGGCAGGTAGGGAGACAGAAGGCCTTTGACTCTCGTTGCTCCAGAGACATTCCTCCATTTCTGTGACGAGACAAGTGGGCAGGTGTACTACGAGCCATTGTGTGTGTGTGTGTGTGTGTGTGTGTGTGTGTGTGTGTGTGTGTGTGTGTGTGTGTGTGTGTGTGTGTGTGTGTGTGTGTGTGTGTGTGTGTGTGTGTGTGTGTGTGTGTGTACATGTGTGCGTGTGCTTGTGTACGTGTACTACAGTACGTGAATGGAGGGACATGTACATTACCTAATGGCAGAGATGGAGGGATGTGAAGTGTGGAGTAGAAAAACGTGGCTTGGATGAGGTAAGTATGGGTGATCAGGTGGTCCATGCTGTACTGTGTGCACTGTGTAAAGCACTAAAAGGTTGTCCGCAGAAATGGGGTAGTTTCTCCTTTGCTGCGTGTCACCCCATCTCTCTCCACGTTTCCTGTCAGCCTACTACACATCTATCAATAGGCAGAAAAACACTACCTTGGACAGATTAGTTTAGTTTAGATTAAAGGACCATTTCTCTATGGAAAGAATCGGTGGAGTTGTATCACATTCAGAATTAAGTCTGCATTTTCAGATGCGGCTTTCCACGAAACAATTAGGGTTGCATACCAACTACCAAGTCCTCTGCTATAGGCCTACTCCCTGTGCACTCACAACTGTTTGGACAGAAACAGCTTGCTCAGGAAGAGTGTCTTCCTCTCTCTCTCTCTCTCTCTCTCTCTCTCTCTCTCTCTCTCTCTCTCTCTCTCTCTCTCTCTCTCTCTCTCTCTCTCTCTCTCTCTAAACTCTGTCAGACTCACTTAACGCAGCTCATGCAGATTGAGTTAAATCTTTTGGACATCAAGAGATCTGAAAGTTTCTAAAATGCTGAAAGAGAAAACAACTCAGTTTCTATTCTATTTCAGGTGAATGCTTGCCTGCAGTATTTTTTATTTATTTATTTCTTGCCAAAATGTTTGCCTACTTTCAAAAAATGCTCACCTAAGAATGTTTGCCTATTTCCGTTGAATGTTCCGTTGACTCTTTTCACCGAAGGTTCACCTATTATGTTATGCCCAGAATAGGGACAATATAGGTGACAGACAGACAGACAGACAGACAGACAGACAGACAGACAGACAGACAGACAGACAGACAGAAAGGCAGGCAGACAGCAGACAGACAGACAGACAGACAGACAGACAGACAGGCGGCTGGGAGTCCAGGCTACATTTTGGATGGTTTACATGGGGAAGGACAAAGATGAGTAACAGAAGAAGGACAGAAAATCACTGCATCTGCAAAACGTCTCAGTGCAACTTTTAATGGGGGGGAGAGAACAAAAATGCTTAGATGTGCTCTTTTTCCACAAGCAAAAGTGGGTTGGGAAACCTGAGGATAAGGCTCAGCTATCTGCTAGTGGGGAGACCATGTACTGTACTGTACACACACACACACACACACACACACACACACACACACACACACACACACACACACACACACACACACACACACACACACACACACGCACACACACACACGCACGCACGCACACACACACACACACACACACACACACACACACACACACAGACACTGTCAACACAGAGGGAACACTCAGAAAAAAGCATGTGTCATTTTCACAACTGTAATTTATAGTCTTGGTCCAGAAATATCATGTTTTCTTCCCAACTCCTGAGCCAAACTTATCACACTGTTAGCATGAGATGTACGGTAACTCAACACATACTGTACACTGCACACACACTCACTCCAAAGAACACGTCCCACGTCGAAAAGTATAAAGCACATCCGTTTCTTCTCTCCCCTTGTGATTGTTTTGGACAGACAGTGGGACGGGCTGAGAAGAAAGACAGGCAGTAGGACAGGTAAGAGGGCTACACTGTAGGAGAGAGACCAAAGTACAGCTCAGAGAGAGATTGCGTAGGCAAGACAGACAGTGTTGGAGATACGGACAGTAGGAAAGCTGAGAGGGAGACAGACAGTGTAGGACATACATGGGCAACTGGCGGCCCGGGGGCCACTTGCGGCCCCCACCTTCATTTCAGGTTAATATCGGAATACTGATATATTATTGATTTCAGCTGTTGCAATTCCAAACATGCAAACATGACCCGCTTTACTTCAGTCTATATTAGTAGCCTGGTATAGTAGTATTAAAATGTCTTTTTTCTTTTATGTCCAACGTATTTGTATTTAAGTTCATAAAGTTAACATGAGTATAACTAAATGCATTTGACATTAAATCAAAATGTTACATTTCAGGATTCCAATTCAAAAGAAGAATAAATGGCCGATCTACAAGCTCAAAACGTGTCGCGCTGCGACGCGTTTTGAGCTTGTAGATCTGCTATTTTTGTGTCTTTTGTATGACATACTGTACTGTACTGTATAGTAAAATGACACATTGCAGCGATATACAATGTGGCCCTCTGGAGTGAGTGTGGAAATATAGTGGCAGACAGTAGGAAAGCTGAGAGCGACGGTGTAGCAAACACAGACAGTGGGAAAGCTGAGATGGAGTCGATGGTTTCGATTGTTCCTGGTTTGATCCCAGTTTCTTGTGGCATCGTATGGCTTATAGTGTCATTGCACAAGGACTGCTCGGTTGTCACCTTGCGTGACTTCCCCTGCCGGTGGAGTGTAATTGAATGTGTGAAGGTGTGATCATGAGGCCCACATTGTAAAGCATAAGACTGTTAAAGTGCTCTCTAAACGCTGTCCATTATGACTGCAGCTATTATGGCAATGGTGTTTTAACTGTGTATCCCCTTTAAAGCACACTTACTGTCGAACCGTTGCACTCAAGGGCTCAGACAGACCCACGGGTGACTGAAATATAGTGTTCTTATTCTAGAAAGAATCAAACAAATACAAATAATATAGTTGGTTGGGTTAGCTCAACCATATATAGTGCTTTGGCACTATATATACACAGTATGTTACAACAAGGCTAGAACATTTCAGAACATGTGGTGAAGGTGGGGGTGTAGCCTCCTCGTCTGTTTTCCTCCCACAAACATCCACGAGCCACAAAAAAGAAAGCAAATGTTGTCAGAATCTAGATATCTGGCAGATACTGTGTTGAAGATCTTACCAGATTCGGCATAACATATAGAACAAAATAAGTCAAATAAATAAAATAAGCTTTGACAAAACAAAACCACTTTGAATGAAGCACAAATAGAAATACTGTAATGTTCCAGATATGCTATAACAGTGGTTTCCAAACTTTTTAGCCCGTGACCCAAAAGAGAAATTAAGGCGTTTGCCCTTAACCCTCAACGTTTGTTTTCTAATTAATGGAATTTCGTTTCGTCTCATGAAATGATGAATTTAAATTTGAAATTGTTTTTTGAAAATGTTTGGAAATAACAATAATTAGAAAAATGTAGGAAACAAAAAAATCAAGGGACCCACAAAAATATGTCCGCGACCCACAAATGGGTCACGACCCACTGCTTGGGAAACGATGTGCTATACAGAGGGCTTGCGTTCTGCCCCCAACTGGCCTGGCCTGCAGGAAGAACCAGCACAAGCCAAACAGACTGGAGGTGGGTGGGGGGAAAGGAGAAAGTAACTGTGTAGTTCATAACCACGGAGCGACTGGCTCGGCTGACAGGCTGGTTTATTCCATTCGTCTTCCTATCTGCCATCATTCTCCCAGGCCTGTCAGCCGCTTCAGGTACACCACTCTGCTGACACTGATGGCAGGGCCGGCCGCATCATCCACATGCACTCAGGCTGAAAACTCTTCTTGGCATATTCCTGGAGCGGAATGGAAGGGGTGTGGGGTGGTGCAGGCTGGGGTGGTGGGAGCGCCACACTCTTATGGATCAGAGTTCTGTCAGTGAAACCAGTTGGCTGTGACATCACCCACTGGTCCGTGAGGCTGGCATGGGAGAGGGATGCAACTCCCAATGGAAAAAACTGGAGAGTCATATTATTGGTGCTCGGCAAAACATTTGAGAAAGAAAAAGACTGGGTGCTCGGAAGATTCAAAAAAGTGTGCTGAAGGTGCTCTTTGGTAGGGAACTGAAGAATCAAAAGGAAACAAAAAGGAAACCAAGGAACTCTTCTTTAAATGTTAAAAAGCCTTAATTCATAGTGGCTAATTCATATTTGAAAAATGTAAAAAATTGGATAACCCACACTTTTCGGCTTTAACCAGCCTTCCTCAGGGTATGACATCACATTTGACTTGATATAGGCAATCTACAGGCTCACAAAGCGACAGGTTGTGAGCCTGTAGAACAGCTATTTGTGGTGCACGCCACTGGCACCCAACTAAGTACCTATTTTAAATCAGCTAGGCCATAGTTTTTCTCAGGCTGAAAAGCTATAAATTAATGAGACCGACTCGTAGTCTTGGAGAGAGCTCATAGATCAAACGGCAGGTGCTTGGTGGTGTGTATGTGGGCTGTTAGGTTTACCACAGTGGAGTGGACTGATGGCAGAGCATGAAACGACCTCCCCAGGAGGGAGCGTGATGCAATTTTTACTTTCAACACATCCACATGTACAGAGGATGCCACGGCTTTACTCTGCATGCAGTGAGCACACGCTGACGCACGCAAGCACGCACCCACACACGGACGCAGGCATGCAGACAGGCATACACTCACCCTTAACACACACACACACATACGCAGGCACGCACACCCACTCACCATGCATGCATTCACTCACACACATGTATGCATACTCACTCACACTCATGCACACACACACTTGCATGCATGCACGCACACACGCATGCTCACACACAGACTATAGCGAGTACAGACTGTCTGACTGTCACGCCATGGAACATTCTCATCAAGACTTGCATGCCCAACGGAACTTCTCGCCCCACATTTTTGTACTACAAACTTATGCTAACTCTTCAGCCCTCCCCCCTCCCTCCCCAGTCCACCTGTTCTCCGGCTCCCCTCGTGTTCCCGGCAGCATCAGTCAACGTCGCTGACAGGAAGTGGAGTCTCCTGGTCCCTGCCTACAGTGCAGTCTCCTGATCTGCGCCCCACTTTCTCCCTCTTTTTACTTCAGTCCTACTGTACCTCTCCATAGTATAGTACATTGGTGCTCAACCAGTGGTCCTCCAGGTGGTCCCCAGCTAAGTGTTGGAGAGTTGGTAACCAAATGGACCCTGATGATGACCAGCTTCATGGGCGAAACATATTGGCAGTAGGCTTTTAATGCAATAAAGGTTTATTCCTCCTTTTAACCTCAAGTGCCTGGATCGCCTCTTTCTCTTTTTTGGACCCTTATAGATCTTAATTTTTTTTCTCAAGAGTAGAATTTTTGTTAATCATCTACATTAATTACAAGAATTCGACACAATTAGAGAATGTAGATGATTGTTATTTTGATCAACGTTTGCCTGTTATCTCTCCTATGGCTAATACAGCATGGAATTGTGCACAAAATCTTATCCAACGATAACAAAACATTCCTAGTTTTGGGTCTGAGAGGCTAAATCTCACTGGTATAGTACAGTGACTCCAGTCACAGGATGTTTCTTTAAGATGATAGCAGCTGCATGAACCCTGCACGCCTTGTTACCAGCTCATATGGACGTCTGCCAAACACATTGAGGTAGTGTGGAAGGGAGGCGCTGGTGGCCCAATTAACCTCACGAACCCTGTGTCCCTATATGGATGAACATTCAGCAAGAAATAGCCCATTTACAAGCATTTATCACTAAGTGTCGCTGTGAGCTTGTAGATCGTCTGTTTTCTGAAATCTCTCAATATGTACCTTTTATGCAGTGAAATAGAATTGGAAAGTATCAAGTACACAAATAGTTGAGTAAATGTATTTACTTTCCTCCTCTACACACAATATATTATTTGATCTCCTCAATAGGATACACAATGGGATTTAGGTTCAAAATCAGAAAAGTGTCCCTTTAAGACATACATTAGGGTGAGGGTTAGAGTCAGGTGTTGAAAAGATGACATGTAGTAACAGCGACACGCTCCCGTCAAACACATTTGGACGCTGGGTCTCTATCTGTTGTTTAATCAAGACAGACATAAAGGCAGGAGCCCAGCACAATCTGCCCAGTAGCATCATGCTTAATTCATGCTCTGTCGTAAAAAAAAAAAAAAAAAAAATAGCAGATCTACAGGCTCACAACAGGTCACATCCACAACACCTCATGTGCTTGTAGATTGCGCTATTTTTGCCGCCACGCACCGTAACACGGCGAAGTACAAAACATGATTTATTATATAACAAAAGCCCTGAATCTGAACTCAGCTTGGACAGACAGAATTCCATCCTCGCCGCCACAGCTGAGGGCAAGGAAATGGCTCAAGGTGTTTTGCAATTTGCAATGTCATGCTTCAACAAGTCTACAAAAAAAAAGTAAAAATGGATTTGAGGCACGTTATGCAACGGGATTTTCTGTACTGCTAAACTAGCCCGGGGCGCTGAGTGCAAAGGCACAGTCTGTTTCGTGGTCCAAGATGATAAACATGAGTTACATGATGTTTTAGCCAAAGTGAACTGAACTGTTTTGCCAGAAGTGAACTTCTCTTTGCGCCTTGCCTTTGGTCTTCCTGTTGGGTTGCCTGGTTTGTCAGTGTTCCTCTGTATACCAGGCTGGAGTTATACACTATGTTTTGGCTATGTAGGCCTATGCTAAGTGCCTTTGGTGTACAGATGCGTAATTTCAAAACTTCACACGTCCTGCCATTGGCAAGACAGTAGATTTCCAGTGGATTGGCAGAACACTGAGCTTGTAGATCAGCTATTTTTGCTATTTTTATGACCTTCTCTGACTTCGAAGTTTAAATCTACCTATGAAGGTGGATTCTGCTTTTTAATGGGAATGGAGTGGTTTATTGCCATTTGCACGTTTCTGAAAAAAATACACAAAATTGTCCATAAAAATTTGAAAGGCAAAACAGGGAAAGAAACCTGTGGAAAACGGCACGTCTGTATATCGATGGCCAAAACGCAAAACCTCCTATCTGAAAAATTCACTTTGTTGGGAAAATGAAAAATAAAATGTGTGTTCAACCAACAACTATTTCTAGTCACATGACATTTTTTGGCAAAATGAGGGGCAGAACGATCTTGCAGACAGACTGACCATGTGCAGCATAGCCTGTTGTCCTCATTTCAAGTGAAATCCCAAAATCATGACATTTGCAGATAGGTGGTTTTGCGTTTTGGGCATCGATAGTATATATCGATACTGGTTGTATATTTATACTGTATATATTATATACAGTGTAAATGATATACAACCACGGGAGAAAAGAGTGGACAGTCTCAGCACATCCAGGGTGGCGTGCAAGGCAAGCCAGCCTGCCGGTGATCCCTGACAGCGGTGTCCCTGACCCTGATGTCCTCCTGTCCCTCTCTCTCCTCTCTGGCCCTGTCCTCCTCCTGTCCCTCTCTCTCTCCTCTCTGTCCCTGTCCTCCTCCTGTCCCTCTCTCTCTCCTCTCTGTCCCTGTCCTCCTCCCCTCCCAGGTCTGTGGTGTCCCTGTGTGAACCCAGCACCTCCTCATGTCATTGCTGGCGTCGGGCACAAACCTTGTATCTCCATAATCTTTCACTTCTTATTTATTTATTGCGACCGTAGGTCACACTCACAGTTTATCCTGTCCGTATGTCAGTAAGGCAGTGGGTCAGTGAGTGGGTCAGTGGGTAAAGCCTCAATGTCTATAGCTGACCTGTTGTGACATCACATTGTTGACTCAATGACCAAGACAGCCTGTTCTGGCAATCATATATGGAGATCCCTGATGTCATCAATATTAAGCCTGTATTTGGTAATGCCCAAATATGGACACTCATATGGACGCTCCATATAGCCAAGACAGAATTAATTTGCAACTATCATCACCTGGATATCCATATATGAAGATCATGACACTGACCTCATCAAACCCTGGATATCCATACATGGAGACGACTGGATCATCACTTAGATCTCCATATATGGAGCTGACCTCTACATCTGATTCCCAGATGATATGATATCCTGTTAGGACAACCACACTAATAGAAACCTTTTATGCCCATCAATATTAAGCCCATATATGGAAATGCCATATGGACATATATGTCAGTCTAACAGGCAGGTGTGGTTGACACCGACAAAAGTCACACTTTTATGCCCATATATGGAGATACCTGTCCCGATGTCATCAATATTGAGCGCATAACTGGGAATGCCCATATTTGGCAATATCGATGGCTAATTTGCAACCCCCCAGTCCCTGGTTAGGCCTTTCAGTTGTGAACTGCGGTAAAATTGATTGAGCCAGTGTCATTAGCTCATTAGTGATCTCTCTTATCAATGAAAGCATCAAAGACAACAGCCTGTTTGATGCCTGAAGTGGAGGGGGGAAATGCCCATATCGCTCCATACAGTATATGGCCAAGACAGAATTAATTTGCAAATCAAGACTGCTGACTACAATCACCTGGATCTCCATTTATGAAGATGACGACAGTGACCTCAATCAACCCCTGGATATCCATACATGGAGACGACTGGATCATCACCTAGATCTCCATATATGGAACTGGTCAGTACCTCTATATCTGACCTCACAGACTCCATTATGGATATAGCTGACCTGTTTTCACAGCTCAGCAAAATGCCAAAGCAGCCATGTGCACGTACGTGCCCATGTGCATGCGCCCATGTGTGCGACCTCACCCTTTAGGGTGAGGTCGCTTCTCGCTTCTCTAGGGCGTCTTACTTGTTGTGTGCTTGACTGCTTGTAGATCTGCTATTTCCACTAGTTTGGGTCCTCTTTTGGGTCTCAACCTGAAAAGTTTGGGTACCACTGCCTATCCGTCGTACGAAGTGTGTTGTGCGGACGTTATGCGGAAATAGCCAGTCTACACTGCATTGGAACACATGCAGGTTCTTTTATTTCCCCATTTCCTGAAAAGTAACAGTGCTGGACATAGAAGGTTTCCGTGCGACAGCCACAGTGTGTAGAAAGGGCAGGCCTGTCAGAGATACTTAGGCACAAACGTGTTGTTGTCTCACAAGCACAGACGGGGTCACAAGCCTCACCCAGACTGTCCAGTTAGTGGTAGAGGAGGACACGTCTGCTGCCCATGCCAAGGTTATTATAGTTTAGAATTTTTATTTAGTTTTGAGTTCTTTTTGCGTTCAATTTCAGTTTAGTTTTGATCGATTTTTTTTAAATGGGTTCCTTAGTTTAGTTTAGTTTTTAGTTTTTGAAAGGGTTAGTTTTATATTGTAATATTGCGTATTTTTTCAGTGGTGAGAATCAAACATATTAGGCTTATGTTAAGTATGACATTTTGACAGTCTAAAACAAAGGTGGTCACCATGCAGGGAGGAATTCTGTCACATTTTCTTTTGAATGTTTCTATGAATGATTTAACATTTTAAAATGCATGCGGTACACCCTGTTATTTAATCACCAAATGAATGCGGATGATTTGGTCCTCTTTAGTTATAGTGCTGGTCTCCAACAGCTTCTGAGTAGGCTACATGCTCACATATAAAATACAACGCTAAAAAGAGTACGATTGTTATTGTCCAAAGTAGGGTAGATACACAATCAACCTTTCATGATTTCTCTCTGGCTTTGCACTGCCCTTACTGTACGTGTGCGGTGAGATTACTTATTTGGGCCATATTATCTCCAATGACCTTTCGGATGACAAGGACATGTACTCTATAGACAGCGGTCAGAAGCCGTTTGCCCCATCGAACATCCAGTGTCCCAAATTTAGCATGTGCTCAGTACCTGTGAAGATCTCTCTCTTTTACACACACTGCCCACCTTTGGTGTCACTACAGACAAGGCAGCATCAGAAGTCTCACAGTGGCTTATAATAGGGACTTTAAGCGCGACGATTTTCAGGATGGCAACGCCAGGCGGAGTACAGCTGCTATTACGCAATCGCCGTAGCAGTCAAAATCGTTAAGCAAACAGCCGTCGGCGACAGGTTCCCACCCCTTTTACTGAACTATTTTACTTTTACTACTATATTTGGTTCCCATGGCGATGCGTCTATGCAGCAGATGTTGTAGCCACTACGTGGAAAGGGAGCTCCTGGCGTTGTAGAGATGGCTGCAACGGCGGCAGGTTTATATATCGAGCACTGATTCATTTCCAGTTACCGTTGCCGTCTGCCGTTGCCCTCAAAACTTAAAGTCGATTATGACTGCATGAGGCTGCTGCTGAGAGCTCCAAGAAGCTCCAGTGTAAGCCAAATGTGTGCTAGTGTCGGCCAGTTACATCTGCTCTGGCCTGTAACATCTTGTCTGTAACATCTCGTCACTCTCTGCAATAAATGTGTTTGAACCTCTGGGAGCAGCATGGTAACATCCAGCCATCACCCACAGCTCACTGATCCTCAATGTTCAGAAAACTAATGACCACAAATCCAGGAGACCAGTGACCAGAACATCTTACAGTTACTGTATACGTACACACACGTTGACAACAAACTGACACACAGTGTTCAGCTAGAGAAATATCTGCACTGGTTATGAGATCAACCTCTATCTGTGGGGAAATAATGCAGGAGCCTGTGTTGGGCAAGTTACTGTAATTTAAATTCGGAACTGTGATAGTTACTAGCTGCTTTCAAAAAGTAACTTAGTTACTTTACAAGTACCAGCTCAGTGACCTTGTGGTCAGAGTGTCCGCCCTGAGACTGGGAGGTCGGGGGTTTGATCCCTGTTTGGGTCATGCCAAAGACTCTGAAAAACGGGTCCCAGTGCCTCCCTGCTTGGCACTCAGCATCAAAGGTTGGTTAAGTCCCTGCATCATGTCCAGGGAGTGTACAGAAACAGCCCTATGGGTTTCATGCATTATAAAAGTAACCAGTTACAGTACATTACTAGTAACTTTCGTGTTAACTTTTTTCACCAAATTAGAATGCCCTACCAACAGCCATCAGTGAGACTCCATACCCTCCTTCAAAACCGCCATTAAAGAGCACCTGCACTGGTCCAAGACAAGTCTTCTACAATATGTTTGACACCAGAAATGATGTATACTTTTATCGCTCCATGTGCTGATGATCTCTTGCATGTTATGTCTTTAAATAACTTGGTGCAATGGTTAGGGTTATTGTGAAAACCAGCAAAAGATTATATTAAAAACCAAGTTGTTAAATTGAAAAAGTTGCACTGTATGACTTTAAGCGTTTCTTTCTTTTTTTTTTTCTCTCTCCCTCTTTTTTTTTTTACTGTGTAACTCACTTCCGGGTTTTAGGACTACAAACTCTAACACTCTGTCAAGGACAATGTTATTCCTCTCACACACACACACACACACACACACACACACACACACACACACACACACACACACACACACACACACACACACACACACACACACACACACACACACACACTGCAATTGATTCTGTGCACGGTGCTGGGGCACCAACTCACACCCTAGTCAAGCAAGTCCTGCTTAAATTGCATAACAGGCTGAGCTGCCTTATGGCTGAATTAAGCCCCAACCCCTACTGTACACACACACACACACACACACACACACACACACACACACACACACACACACACAGAAACACGCACACACACATGCACACGGCCACGCACACACACGCGCGCACAAACACTCCAATACACACACGCGCACGCACACACACGCACACACACACGCACATGTACACTCCAATACACTCTCATCCTCTCTCTCTCTCTCTCTCTCTCTCTCTCTCTCTCTCTCTCTCTCTCTCTCTGTGGTGGGGCTAGGCTGAGCCGGCCAGGCCTGCCTGCTCGATGTGATAGTAACGGCTTAAAAAAAAGGGGGAAAAAAAAGGTTTGGGGATGAGAATTGAATTTCATACTTGAACGCCTCAGCACTACATGTGTTTCTTTTTTTTAATAAAGACTCAGAGAGAGGCAGAGAGAGAGAGAGAGGAGAGGAGAGGAGAGGAGAGGAGAGGAGATGGGGGAGAGCAGAGTCAGTCATCCGAGAGGAGATAGACTGAGGCTTTTCTCATTTCTTCTCACACTCTTGCGTTCATAAGCTCAGCTGTGTGTTTGCTGTTCCATGTTGAGGCTGCAGCCACGTCTGACCTGCTGATCACGCCATAGAAGACTGTACTTCTTTAATGTCTCCTCCTCCCCTCTACTCCTTAACTCTCATTTCCTCTCGTTGCTCTCCTCTCCTGTGTGTGTGTGTGTGTGTGTGTGTGTGCGTGCGTGCGTGCGTGCGCGCGCATGTGTGTGTGTGCGGGTGCGTGTGCGTGTGAGCGGTGCTAACCGCTCCTACATCTGGCTGTGTCTACAGTATGCATGCATGTATGTATATATATGTATGTATGTATGTATGTATGTATGTATGTATGTATGTATGTATGCATGCATGTATGTATGTCTGTATGTCCTACTGGCTCATTGGCCAAGATTTGAGGGACGATTCATGAAATCTACTCTAAAATCACCGCTGTGTTCGCAGTAGGTATGCTAGGGTTCTTTTATAAATGTAACAAATGAAGCTATGATAAAGATTGCGTTGCACTTGCAATTCATTTACACATGTTGTTTGTTGTAGTTAATCAGCCTGTTAATAAATGGCACTGTTTGAATTGTGGTGTCACTTTGTGGGAAGGTGCAGCCGTTGGAGAACAAGCAATGATTCATACTAAGGAAAAGGAGGATGTATGTGCTGATAAACTAGACCAGGTCACCTGGTCGTGCCAGACCCGCAATGAAAACTAGTATGGCACTGAACTAACACATGAACACACAGGATTTTATAGTCTCAGCAACAAAGCGTAGTGAGCTTGTAGATCGGCTGTTTTCACTAGTATGGCACTGAACTAACACATGAACACACAGGATTGTATAGGCTGAGCAGCTGGAAATGTTTGTGAGCTTGTAGATGGGCTGAGGAATTTATAGTGTCAGCAGCTCGTCAGCCAACTCAACTCAGCTGGTCCTGTACAGGTGACGGCACTCAAGGCAATCAGCCCAGCAAGGGAAGGGAGGGGCAGATGAGCAGGCACACTGAGGAAAAAAGGGACAGGCACACTGAGGAAAAGAGGGACCGACAGACCGACCGACAGACCGACAAAGCCTTATGTAGGCCGACCCCCTGGGTCTGGCAACAACAACCAAACCCATTGATTAATTTCCTCCTTGTCTGTCTTGAAACCACCGTGGCTGCTTGAATAACGACGTGTCACAACTGTTCCCTGGTTTGCCCGTGGATGCGTCGTTGTAGATGCATGCAGCGCTGTTCAAGGCTCCTTACTGTACAGTCACATTCCACAGAAAGAAGTTCCAGGAACTTTGAAGTGCAGTGAGTCCAAAGCACCAAAAATAACTGCTCTGGTTTCGCTAGTGACTACCAGTAGACTGTACTAGTACAACCCTCTTCATCACTGGGACGACAGTCTTCTACCCTGGTCATTGCTTTTGCCTGATCATGCTGATAGATAGACAGCTGACCACATGTGCATATACATAAATGAATCAAACACACCCAGTATTAATGTCATTGGTTGAAGCTGCAGTGTTTCTTTATTCAACATTTGATGAATTGAGTACGGGCCCTAATGGAAACAAGCCATTGGCTTTCTTGGGTTTAAATCCTCTTAGCAGACCTTGTATTCAACTGTACTTTCCTGTGCTTTTTTTTTTTTTTTTAGCAAACTGCAAATAAAGTAGGCTATTCAATCAATCAATCAAAACATCACAATGTATACTGTAGGTCAGCCTGGCAGGTGTCTACACTTGGCCATCAGAGGGCAGTAAACTACCATAATTGGCCTGCTTTTAAGTTGCCAATTAAGAACTGGCTTTATAGTTAAACCTACCACTGACTGACCTTTAACAGTGGAGATAAAGCTATACGCACCACCAGCGGCTAAAGCACACTAAGTTGATTGAATGTCCCCAGAGTGCTCAGCTCACAGCCAATAAGAAAGGCAATGACAGTTAATTTACAAATGCCATTTGTAAACCATCAACCACCACGCACACGCACACACGTGCGTGCGTGTGCACACACACACATACGGTAAAGAAAGATCGCTGCAAGCTCTTTCTGAGATTGCTCCGCAGTCAGTATGTATTATAATAAGTGGGAGGTTAAATTACTCTGTTTCTGATGAAGCATGCTGGAGAAAGAGAGGAAACTGTATAGCATAATAGGAGCGAGAGGAGAGAGAGAGAGAGAGAGCGAGAGAGAGAGAGAGAGAGAGATGGGGGGTACATAAGTCGTCAGTGTTGGTATACAACTGAGTGTGTGCTGTGTAAGAATGTATATTTGTTTACATTTGTAGATTTTGTAGATTGCAAAGTTAATTGAACAGATTTGACTATGTAGACAGACTGACAGACAGAGTTGTATTGTTCCTGGCCTCTAGGCGGCCTCAGACAGCCCTACCACTCCATTTTATCACTAAATGGACATGTCTGAGGTATGACCCTCTTGTCGCTCCAATATGCCTAAATATGGAGATCTCTGTATCTGTCAGTCCTTGTCCCTTTATGCCCATATACTGTATCCCAGATATGACCAGTAATACTCCCTAATCGGGAGATAAGCGACCATCACGTCGCATACACAAACTTTAGAAGGCAATCGTAGCCAATCAGGAGGGAATTTGGGAAATGGGACAGATCCATGTTGATGACATGACTTTAGAGATATTGTGTACCGCTTTGCGTGATTTTAGGCCAAAATCTGTAGCACAGCTGCATGATAGTCAACAATGTGATGTCAGAACATGCCCATATGGGCATTACCAAATATGGGCATTCCCAGATACAGTATGCCCTCGATATTGATGACATCGGGACAGGGATCTCCATATATGGGCATAAAACGGACAAAGACGTGTGATCTGGAAATGCCCATATATAGGCATGTTCTGACATCACATTGTCGACTATATATGGGCATAAAATATATGGGCATAAAAGGGACATCAAGCCAGAGCGTGATGTCAGAGCGGCAAACCCATTCTGTTAAGAGTGGTTCCCCTACATCACAGTGACATCAGAGCATGATGTCAGAGCGACAAACCCATGGAACCATACACAAACCCATAGAACCATAGACTGTAAAAATGTGTACTGACTGATTGACTGATTGACTGACTGACACAGAGACAAGCTGCGACATTTCTCATGGTATACTGCGACCTTCGGTCACAATGATTATGGCTGAGTCATGGTGACAAGTCTAACTTGAAACCTGTTTCACTATAGAGTAGTGAAGTGTGACATAATTTACACATCCTATCTGGTTTGCGGTTTTCTTCCCCCATTCTGAATTCCCATAGACCTTTTTCATATCGCGTCATATAAGAACTGTGTCCAAATTATAAACAAATTATCTCAGCGGTTTGACTCATATCGATATGAAGAATCAACTGATGGTGAGAAAACGCGGTGTTACTGTCGCCGAATTAGTAAAATTTTCGCTAGAAACAGGCTTTATCATCCTTTCGGAACCCCTCACTCCACTGCTACGCAGCTCCGAGATGGGGTTCCTACTGGTCGGCTGCCGAAATCTTCGCGATTTGGTCAAATGCTCTCAGCCACGCGAGACTACAACGGGGAAAATACGGGAAAACGGAGGCAACAGTCTGGCCACGCGAGACTACAACGGTGAAAACACGGGAAAACACAGAGCCGGCTGGTCTTTCGAGCGATATAAAGTCTTCATTTCACCCCAGTGCTTCGAGGTTGTTCCACGCTTAAAAAGTAAAACGATTATACTTTCACAGAGGCCCGTTACTTTTTGGATAGAGTGTTCATCAAAGGTAAGAAGTGATCGCTAACGGCGGATCGTGGATCCAACAACAAGATTTCGGCAGCCGACCAGTAGGAACCCCATCTCGGAGCTGCGTAGCAGTGGAGTGAGGGGTTCCGAAAGGAGCTAAAACCACACAGAGACCGCAATGCTTATGAGATGATTTTAAGATGACTCGATGTTATTCTCCATAGAGAATTACTTCCTTGGAACCGGGGGATGAGCGAGTCACGTCATGACTTCGTTACTGTCTATAGCATAGCAATAATGTTGAAAATGTTTGCCTATAATATGCCCGACGTACTGTGGGGATAGGCCTATGCCTGGTTGAGAGCGGTTAAGAAAGTACGAGAGGCGTGATAGAGGGGTGAGTGGGACTGGGCTGGGGGGGAGGTGTGGTGTATGTGTTATTAATTGCTCTGATGTGGATTAGATACGAACGTGCCACCCCCTGCACGCACCCCCACCCTGATCATCCCCTCCACCCTCCTCTTACAATCACGTTTCAATTAATAACAGTCAGCCAGGCATCGCCCGGAGATGTGCGAGTATGATGATTGGCCTGTCACTCAAAGCTGCTAGGAAGCATTTGCAATTTGTCACCGCGTTTTTCCTTTCTTGCTCTCTCCACCTCTCCGTCTCTCCCTGGCTCCGTATCCCTCTATCTCACTCTCTCACCCTCTCTCGCTCACTCTCTCACTCTCTGTTTTTGTGGCTTACACGCTCAATCTCAGTTATCCTGTTCCACTTCCATATTGGAATCTGTTTCTCTCCCTCGCTTGGCGTATGTTTTGCTCCTGTTTAGAAACTCTCTCTCTCTCTGTCTCTCTCTCTCTTCATATATATATATATATATATATATATATATATATATATATATAATATATATATATATCGTCACTGTCGGGCAGAAGCCTCGTATCTCCAAGTTTCAAATTTGTATGTTTTTTCGCGAAGTAAAACCCTGCTTCATCAGACAAGGCCGTTGCACAAAGGTAGTGAAAACAGCAGATCTACAAGCACACAACGCCTCGCGGTGCGAGGCGTTGTGTGCTTGTAAATCGGCTGTTTTGACTAGTTTAAATCATTTTTAAAATGATAAATGCAAAACAAACGGTTTTGGACATACAAGGTTTCCACCCGACAACGACGATATATATATATATAGGATATATTCATTCCTCTCTCTTCTCATCTGCCTCCTCAGCCTGTTATTTCTATCCTTGAAATCACGCCACATTTCATCCATTTATTCATTTTCTGTGATAGCTTGGTCAGCGCACAATGAATGCGTTTGTGTGTGCGTGGCGTACGTGCGTGTGTGTATGTGTGAGTGTTGGTGCGTGCATGTGCGTGTGACAGTCGTACATGGATGCGTGACTGTGTGTGTGTGTGTGCGTGGGGACCTGCTAAGAGGTTTTCTTTGGCTGTGATGCCATGCAACTTTTAAAGCTGTCGTCCCGAGCCACATTTTAAATGAGAAGGAAGAGAACACAGTCATGTTGTATTAAGGCCTGGGATCCAACGCATAACCTACTGTCTTTGCTAGCTAGAGCGCCCAAGAGACGCACAAATACATGTACTGTATGTAGCACACACACATGCACACGCGCGCACACACACACACACACGCACACACGCACACACGCACACATTTGTATTACTCTACTTGTTAGGACATCAACATTTTAGGACACATTGAAAATAGCTGAAAATAGCAGAGAAATATCAGATCTACAAGCTCACAATGCGTAGCAACGGAGAAGAGAATAAAGAATGTTTTCTGACAAGTTACATAGAACAGGGAGAAGTATAACTTTGTCCACCGTCACTGCAGAGACCTTTTAATCTTTTAGTAATGAATAGCTTGCTTTTCTCATAGAAAACACTTGTGTTACCGTTTGACGTTCAGAGTTCTCTAGCTAGTTCTCTATGTCTTGTATACATGCACACAAAGGACACACACGTGCGTGGGCGTGCACGACGAACGAAAGCCATCCGAGTCAGTCTTCCTCGTCTCTCCCCATGGTGTGTGTATTGACATGTCATTGTGAAACAAGGGCAGAGCATTGTGAGTGTCTTCGATGTGGAGAGAGTCGATTTGAAAGGAGGAGGACGGTTTGTCAAGGAGAAATTGCCTCTCAACCGTGACCCAAGGTCTTCTTCTCTACTGCAAAACAAAAACATCAGGCCCGGAGATGTTCTGTGTCGCCGGAAAGTGAGTTGGAATAAATGCAAAAGAGAGAGAAAGAAAGAAGGCAAGGCCTTCTCAGGTCATAGCAAGGGGCCAGGGTTAGAGAATTGGTTTAATGCTCAATTCTGATTGGTCAATCATGGCATTCTGCAGTCTGTTATTTCTCGAGAACAGACCACCGCTTTGAATAACACACCGTTTGCAGTCAGCTCATTCGCAACACCTGTGACGCCTGTAGAATCTGTTTTCTTTAGCACGACCAAAAAATATATTTTTATGGTTTAAACATTTAACATGTTAAATGTATGTATGGTAAAATGTATGTACTATGTCGTTTTGGCACACATCTATTCATGCAGGCTTATATTGCAGGCAGAGCTGTGAAAGAATGCACCACGTTTTATAAAGTTTCCAGGAAGTGATAGGCTATACAAAGAACAGATTCCAGGAAGTGGTGAGATTGGAGCAGATCTTCCATTTTGGGTGTGGAAGTGTGTTTGGTAAAAAAATGAATAAAAAGAAACATTTACCGCCTACTTTAATTCAAACCAGATCTTGAAATCCTTTTATATTACAGTCAATTAAGTATGTGTCCTAAATAAGGGAAGCATAGTCTCCTGACATAAAGTTAGATATATAGAGAGTGGGTGAGATGATTTACATTTATCTTTTCATGCAATGCTTCATTTATATTTTCTTTTGGAACATTGAGGAGTTTGGGGAGGAATTGCGGACGATTTGGTGTTTTTGCTGGACTATACTGGATTATTTACGTGTTTATTGTTGTGGGGATATATTTCAACTAAGACTTTAAAAAAGATGATTGATACTTGTACTTGCAGCCCTACGCAGTACGCACAGAATATTATATAAAATATGTAGAAGAAAAAACTTTCTGTAAGAGAACAGAATCTCTTTGGATTACAAGAGAGATTGAATTATTCAACAGCACAGCAGCAAGAAGATAGAGAGGTAGAGGAAGACAGAAGTAAATAAAGACAGCTACTGTCTATACTGTACTGTGTTGAACGGAAGCAGATGACTTTCTCACATGCTTGCACACGCGCACGCACGCACGCACACACACACACACACACACACACACACACAGACTGATTTGGGAGCTGATGTGTCGAGGCACTCAAGATGCCTGCTAATGAGGAGTTGCTTCTCTCTATGCAAGCTTGTGTGTGTGTGTGTGTGTGTGTGTGTGTGTGTGTGTGTGTGTGTGTGTGTGTGTGTGTGTGTGTGTGTGTGTGTGTGTGTGTGTGTGTGTGTGTTGGGGAGTGGTACAGTACTGTAAAAAAAAAAGTATAATCACGTAGTCTCATAGCCTACCAGTAAACAGATACACAACATTGCACATGCACGACACACACACATTCGCACACACAGAGCTGGCAAATTGGTCCAATTAAACACTGGCCTTCTGGCTCATGAATCCACGCGCACGTGTGTGTGAGTGCGTGTGTGCGTGCGAGTGTGCATGTGTGTGTGCATGTGTGTGTGTGCGTGCGTGCGCATGTCTGTGAGAGTGACGGAGAGGGAGGACAGAGGTGTTTAGAATGTGCCTGAGCAGCATGTTTCTCTGCATGTGTTCCATTGTGTGCTTCTGAATGTGTTTGTGGCCATTTGTGTCAAACACGGAAATTAATTCCTTGACAAGTGAACAATCTTTGTGGGAAAGGAACTAATTTAGAAGTGAATGTGATTAGATATGCTCTGTCAAGGTGTACCTACAGTACACAGTATAAATCCTTAGTGGTAATTTATTCATTTGCAAATTGCAACTCTCAGGGTGCGTTCACACATGTAGGTGATATAAATAATCCAAACCTTATCAGAACCTTAACTTATCAGAACCTTATCCAAACCTTATCCAATTAAGAATACACTTCCCACAATGCTTTGCGTGAAGTGGGCAGTGTCACTGCAGACCAGAGGCTCTGAAGCAGACTACAGGTGTGACCCCGCCCTGTGGCATTCCAGCACGGCCCATTCTGTCCTATTGGTTGGCAGTTGAACCCTGCCCCTTTGTCTCATCAAGGCTTCTCCCAGCAGCTGGGCTGCTCCTAACAGCTGGCCTACAACTTACCTAATGAAAACCTTCACGGGGTCCGCGTGATGGGGCTCGGCCCCAGCTGCCCCCCCCCCCATGCCACCGGGCCTCTGGTCTGCAGTGACACCGCCCACTTCACGCAAAGCATTGTGGGATCAAAAATGCAACTGGGTTAAGGCAGTGGAAGCTTGTGATTGGCTGCGCGGGGTGACGAAAGTCTGGGGGACGGCGATACACCTAAACCTAACCTTAACCCTAACCTCAGTAAAACTAACACTGGTGAATGCTAACCTGGTGAAATGCTAACCTGCCGATGCTGGTGAATGCTAACCTGGTGAATGTTAAACTGGTCGGACCAACGGTACATAACCCAGTTGCTTTTTTGATACACTCGGACTTAAAGACCTGCAAAAAGTACACTCCCATCTGAACGCACCCAAGGCACAAGGAACAGGTCAATGCAATGGGTACAATTAACATAGGTGGAGCAGTTGACACACAACAGAACACTGGGGACACCTTGTGGACAGGTAAAGAAGCACAGGTGGATATTGGAGGTACACACATTTGACGTTGTTTGCTTGTCCACAGATTCAATGGATCTTATATACTGTAGATCAAGGGTCTTCAACAGGGGGTCCGGGACCCCTAGGGGGTCCTCAGACATTTACTCTGATCTTCTCTTCATGTCACTCTGGTCAAAGAGTACAGTACAGTTTTGTAATATTTTGTGACCAAAATATTAGAACAAAGGACTGTGGACTGTTCGGAGGTAAATAATTCTCCGTCGTATAACCCTTCTGGACCTGACTGTGAAATAGGAATTGAGACGTTTTGTCACAAGCATTTTAAATTGTGCAGCGACAGCATCTTTAAATGTGAATGAAACGCGTTGGCTTTTGCCTGACAGCCGTCACACTTGCAGCTGATGTGGGCTGCGTCTCTGCAGGTGTATTACTGTCCAACGGGGGCCTATTCCATTTACCCCCACATGTACCACTGCTGCCTGAGACTGACAGGCCGCACAACACGCACGCACGCACGCACACACACACACACACACACACACACACACACACACACACACCAATATGCATGCATGCAACGCACACGGCTCATTTCCTCATCTTATAAGTTATTTTCGAACATACAGTATATGTCATCTCTTTTCATCCCCCTCTCTGGTCCCATTTTTTCAGCCTGTCCTCTCTCTACACTCCTGTATCTCTCCATCCATCCACCCTGCTCTTCTCACTCACTCTCTCTCTCTCTCTCTCTCTCTCTCTCTCTCTCTCTCTCTCTCTCTCTCTCTCTCTCTCTCTCTCTCTCGTGTGCGCGTGCTTGCTTGCTCGCTCAGTTTTCACAATTGTATCCAATTTAACCGGGGTTGGAAAGGTTACTAAGATACTCTGCTAAAAGTACGGCTGCTTTGATTCAATTTGAAAATCACTGGTGTAAAAACGCACTTTGAACAAATCTGTACAAGAAATAGCGTTAACTAAGTAGGCAATAGCAGTCTATCAAGTGCCTTGGCATGCACACCACTGAGGGCTTGTCATGGAGAATGCACATGGACACTGAGGAGAGGAGGACTAGGCAGAATAAAACATGTCACCTTAAAATGTGTGCGATTAAATGTCAATTAGCACTTTACTAATATTTTTTTTAATTATTAGATTAAACTATTATTCTAGGCTGCTTTCTTACAGACACAGAGCTTGGTTTTATGTTTACATTTGTACTTGTATATTGTTTGTACCGTTTTATGGTATCTTGTTTGATTGTTACAGGGACATGTATCTGTTTCTTTCTGTAATCGTGTTTTTTATAGCATTCTTGTTAACTCTGCCATATGTTGTTTTTGTATGCCGCGTGTTTATTAATATGTGTTGTCCCTCCCAGATACATAAAGTAAAGTAAAGGCTGCACCTTAGCAAGTTGTCAGACAGTCTGGCTGGATCGTCGGCAAAACTGTCCTAGTGGCTATACAGTCTACACATGAACAAATGCTAAATATAGGACACCGTAGACCCTCTGCCAACTGTTAGCGACTACTGCAGAAACCTTGCACAATGTATTAGTCTGTTGTTTTCAATAAAAATAGTTTTTTACCAAGTGTGTGTCGGAGTGTTACTGCTTTTCCACAATGTTGGTTAAACATGGCCGCACTAATCACGTGATGTTGATCCCTTCCCCTATTCGCTCATACAAGGACATGACATATGTGTAGACGGAAGGATACACAATAATGTGCAAAGGCGCTGTTGCAACCAACATTGTGGCAAATGAGGAAAAGCAGTGACACTTGGAAAAAACTTTTTTTTTAATTGAAAACAACAGACTAATACATTGTGCAAGGTTTCCACAGTAGTCGCTAACATTTGGCAGGTCTTCTGTGTCTTATATGTAAGCAATTTACCCCGAGTGAGAGGACATTATGCTCTCATAATGTCCGCAGTGAGGGTGTTATCGGACGAGGCGCAGCCGAGTCCGATAACACCCTCACTCAGGACATTATGAGAGCATAATGTCCGACCCCAAGTGGTAAATAGCTTTTCTACCACTTTTTCCCGTATACATGAAAGAAAACACATAGTTGTAACTTGCAAGGATCTTAAGTTACAATCATTATTGCCTATAAAACTTCCGCGAGACAGCAGATAGTTCCACAAACAACATCTTCTACTCACCAACAGATGGCGCCAACTCCATACTAATCCATGCGTCTAGCTTACAGCTAAGCTAACGTCAGTTAGAAGTACCGTTCCGGCCGTAAATAGAGGCTGTTCGCTTCCAGAAAGGCATAGGTTCAGAGAAAAGGGGCTTTAAAGTTGGCGGATTGCATTGGATCCAAATAAATCGGCGACTATAGCATGCACGTTAGTAAACATAGGACCGTTGCCACCGTCATTTGTTGGTTGGGGGAAAGGTGTTCCGACTACCTCCTGAAGTCCCCGGATGTACACTGAGGTGCATTGATCTCGGACAAGTCCTCATACAACTTTGCGGCAGTTGTTTTGTCATAACCTCCGGAATTTAGCCAATCAGAATCCAGTATTTGAACACGTGACTAGAAAAAGTGGTAGAATTAGCATTTGCGAGTGTCAAAGGCATCTTGAATCTTCTTTTGCAAAGGATGTTTGTAACATTTTCGTAAGTAGCACTCCATAATATTCTCACACTGTATCTCTCAATTATTGTCACTGTCGACTCGTGTCAAGGGGGATACCTTGTAAGTCCAATACCGTTACATTTAAGGATAAGTAATACAAAAGAAATGGATCCAATATAGTTATTTAGTCACACGCTCTTGTTAATACTTATTAATGATAATCCTAGACACTCTTGTATGACGATGTAGGGCATTCATTTACGATAAACATAAAAAAGGGAAATACAGAGATTTCTGCCCAAAACGCCAACGATAGGATCTTTCCCATGCACCGCAGAAAGGACAAAAGGTTAGGCTATATCTCAATTTAAACTAGGTTATTTCTGAATTAAAGACCACCTACCGTATACCCAAATAAAGTGCAACATGTCAATGAATCATCTCGTTAATACAGCGTCTCCCAACACACACCCAGTGACTTTAGAGCCTTTGGAGACAAAGATTGATATCGTACAAGTCACAATTGAGTGATGATTAGGTGTCCTTGAAGTTCGACACCAAATTGCTAATTAAAAAGAACAAGCCAGGACCTAATAACCGTGTGGCCTGTGCAGTCTGTGGCTATGGATAGTATGTGTGCAGGTTGTCAATGATGTGTGCAGTGGTGCACGTACATAAAAGTACTGTACTTTAGTACAATCATGAGGTACTTTTACTATACTATTTTAAAATGTTAATACTTTTACTTGTAGCCTACTCCACTACAGCAAATATTGCACGTTTTACTCCACTGCAATTATTTGAAAACTTGAGTCACTAGCTACTTTGTAGATTTGAATTATTATTACAAAAACATACAGTATAACCACAACACACCTATTTAAACTTTGGCTATTTGAAAATGTTATGACATACTGTATGATACCTTGTGAAACTGGACGTTGTGCATAATGTGAGTACTTTTACTTTTGGTACTTTAACCCATTACCAGCCAAATTTAAATATGAATGTGCGCTTATAACGCCAGGAAATAGCTATATTTTATCATCATGATTACACCCTTTTCAAAGGCAGGATGATATACCATACCACAAAATGAACCACTAGAGCGAGCCATCGTAACACTAAAACGATAGACTGTACAAGTCCCCATGTTAAAACCAAGATTCACAAGATTCAAGGATGGGACGATGACATCGCTCCCCATTGACATGGAATGGGAGACCCGCGGACCGCCATCTGAGCTCAATACTGTTCAATTCGTGCTTGATCGTCTAAAACCACCATCGGTATGGGCACCGGAACGTATACAGATGCCACACAGAAAGTTTCCGAATCAAAATCCGACCTAGTGAAGCTGCGTAAGGGTCGGATTGAGCCTAGCAGCTAGCAGAGGCTAATATAAACAGGAAGACCTGGTTTAAAGGTGACGTCATAATCGTATCCTTTTTTTTCACGGTTCACGTGTTGATACCATCCGAAGCTAAGCTAACCATTTCGCTCCGTCTATTAACCCAAATAAAAGCTTAAACAATGCTTTTATATAAAAGTTGATTAAAGTCGCTTGGCAGGGAAGTCCATAGTGACATTGTCGACCTAAAAGTCGACCGGTGCTGATCTTGTTAAGTATATTTTGATGCCAAATTTGCACTTTTACATTTTGATTTGCAATTAAATACATACATTGAGTACTCTTTCCACCTCTGGATGTGTGTCTATGTGTCTGGGATATGGAGACTCGACGTGCCAACTTGCGTCCTGTGCACTCGACCACTCGTGGCCATGTATGGCCTACTTGTGCCCCAGCAGAGTGTGCAGGTACTGCCATAGGTGCTGTTCGATTTGATTATTGAAATGTTTGTTTCTGCTAAATGTTCAATTTCAAATGGTTTATTAACTGTCAGGGTTCATGGTTAAAACGAACAGAACAAAAACAGAAAGAATAATAATAAACATTATTTGTAGAGCATATTTCATGACATGACAAAAGCAGCTCAAAGTGCTGAAATGAATGAGATGAGTGCTTAACAGAAGGTACACATGATTAACAATAAAGCAGAAAATAAAAATAAAAACATAAAACAACCTTAAAAACTTCAATAAGGACTCTACCATAAAAATGAAAAGCACATAGTCCACAGACTCCCACAGAGAGTGGACCTACCCTTAGAGTAAGACTCTCTGCTGTATTTTATAGATTTTTACTTAGTCAAAATCGATAAAATACATCTACGAGAGCCTTGATCTAAGGCTAGAGTGAACCATGCTACCAGTTAATCTATTGGATTACCACCAATGTGACATTCTGGGCAACTTCCCACTTCCTCAGTCAAACAAACAGACCGGAGGACAAAAGAAACTGTGTGCGTGCGTGCGTGCGTGCGTCACTGATTATGGCGTTCACTCAAGAATGTTTCAGAAACTCACTTTTCAGCAGTATTTTGTCGTTGTATCTTACCTGCCCATGTTCAGTTGTAATTATTCCCAGGAGGACATGCATAGACTGCAAACTTGGATGAGCAATGAACTGCATCGCTCTGGGACCAAAACATTGTCACTCTTTATTGTTTAGAGTTTAGACTGACTGATGCTGTGTTCTTGGTTTACCTGAGAGGCACCCACTGTCTCTCTGCATTTGATGTATGTGTTTACCTGTTGCTTATTGTAAGTCACTCTGAATAAGAGCTTCTCCTAAATACCTAAATTGTAAATTGTAAAGAATACCCACTCTTCTACATTATACCCCCTTGTGCTTTTTTAAACGCACGCACACACGTACGCATGCGCACACACACACACACACACACACACACACACACACACACACACACACACACACACACACACGCACACACACACACACACACACACACACACACACACACACACACACACACACACCAACCAGTCCTACAGTAGCCTCGGAAACCCAGGCATTTTATTAGTCCTACAGTAGTTCTGATTTAACAATATTATGGTCTGGAGTAGATGGTTATTACAATAAATGCAGTACTGTACATTATTCACACGAGTATGAAAAACACAAGGAGAGATAACCAGTACAACCCAAAATATATTAATTATGATCTGGAGAATCTGGGGTATAACCTGGACTAGAGAGATGTTACTTAATAATGCAACACTAAAATAATTATGACGTAAATTAAATTACTGAAAAGCCCAAGGGGGTATAATCTGAGCTAGAGGGGTCTAGTCTGATTTATACCCTGGGGTATATAACTGGACTGTATATTTTGGGCTGTTATCCTGTAGTTACAGCTACAATGTACCTCTCTCCATCAGGAGAGGACATAAAACTTGCAGATTGCCGTTTTCAATCTCCTCAGTCACTTTGTTGAGTTAAGAGTATTCATGGAGAATGATGGACTTCTTGAATACATTTCTAGTTGCCAGAGGGACTCTGTATCGCCAAACAGAACTCAAAGGCTGAAGGGAGGATGGGAGCACTCTTCCTCATCGGTAAAAAGTTGAGTTAAGGGCTTTTACGGTTTGCCAACTATTTTGCTTGCCATCAAAACAGTCCTTGAGAGTTTATTCTTAGATGTACCACTACCAAGGTGACTGACAAAAGCCTTAATTTACCCATTTGTTACTCTGAGAGTGTATAAAATGTACTGTGCCCTCTCACAAGAGTTAATTAAGGCATCACCTGATGAAGGTCAGAGCAAGCAAAACATATTTTCAGCGAAGAATAATAATTTAAAAAAAGGAGAATAACAGATCTACAATCTCACAATGGGTCGCAGATTTTTGCTATTTTTGTATGTTGTATGACAAAGTGTACAATCAGGTTATTCGATTTGACATTAAAACATTTGTGAACGTACATTTACTCAAGTACTGTACTTAATTATGAGGTATTTTGTGCTTTACTTGAGTGTTTCCAATTTCCAATACTTTTACTTCTACTCCACCTCGGATCCAAATATTGTACTTACTCCACTACATTTACTTGACAACTTTATTTACTAGTTACTTATTACAAAACAGCCCTATATAGTGTAGATTTCGGCCATTTGAAAATAGCCGATCCACAAGCGTAGATCTGCTATTTATAATGAGTACTTTTACTTTTGGTGTTTAAAGTACCGTTTGATGCCAATACTTTTGTACTTTTACTCAAGTAAATGTAGAATTCTGGACGTGTACATACGTGCAAGTGTCTCTCTCCGAAAATAAAAACATTTTGGGAAGAAGTTAACCAAATATCACTTATAACCGGGTTTAGGACAGAACTCAACCCCTTATGTATCCTGCAGGTTTACACCCAACTATACCAGAATCAAATAGGTTTAAGAGACTCCTTTATATTCTATGCTACTGTGCCAGGTTGATTGCCTGGCTCCAGCCCATAGACCCGCCCACTCTCTGAGTGGACTGGTTCTCTTGGTCTGGTGTTGTCATATGATGCTAAATTTTCTCTGGTTTAGGCAGAACCAAGCCAATGAGAGTTGGAGCCTCAGAGGAGGGGGTGGGTCTAACTTTTGAAAATCAACAGAAACAGAGGAGGGAGGGGGAGCTCAGCCAAAGCTCTTAATTGCTCCCTTTGAACTTCAAAGGGGGTTGTGCTTACCTCGTTAGCATCAAAGACAGCGACCTGTTTGATGCCTGTCATAGAGGGGAGGGGGAGGGGGGAACGTTTTTGTGTACACACAAGTTAAACACAACCCCTCCCACCAGATCTCTTGTGATTGGGAATTTCAAATCCCTTTTGAAATCTCTTGTCAATGGGACAATGTCAGACTCAAGCTCAGCGCAGAGTCTGAAATCAGGCTACAAGGTTGACAATATTACAAGTGTTGGAAGGCATTGAGTGTAAAAAGATGTATGTTTGTATGTAGGTATGTTTATATGTATGTGAGTCAATATGTGATAGTGTTTATTGTTAATTGATGTATGTGAGTCATGTATCAGTTTGTCTGAAAAATTAAAAATAAAAAGATTGAAAGAAAGAATTCCTTACTTGTAAATGGCAGTACTGATACTTTTTCCACCACTGTCCAAATGTGATGGAACCGATTCCGGGTTCCAGATCCTAACCCTGTACCTCAAACTAACTCTGTTCTCTCCATCTTTTTCTCACCGCCCCCTCTCTTCACCCCCCCCCCCCCCTCCCTCCTGTTCTATCATTCTCTCAAACACAGAACTCCCAAAACACATTTCGCCAGGATGATTTTAACTCTGCCCCTCCCTCCTTCATTTGCTCTTGTCTCTCTCTCTGTCTCTCTCGCTCCCTCTCTCCTCTCTCTCGCACCCTCTCGTTCTCTCTTTATTGCTGTCTCATTTCACTTCAGTGCTTTGCCCCCTCTGTCACAATGCTCATCCCTCTCTCATATCCCTTGCTCATCTCCCCTCCTCTCTCTCTCTCTCTCCCCCCTCCGCCCCCCCGGGGGGGCACAAGGTGCTGCCAGTCGTTTACGCCTCATCCTGAGTGCTATTACAGCATCACTTTGCATTTAGATAACCATCGGCGCTGCAACCAAATTGGTCCACCACGCGCACGCACACACACACACACACACACACACACACACACACACACACACACACACACACACACACACACACACACACACACACACACACACACACACACACACACACACACACTGACATGCCTGTGTCAGGGGAAGTGAAGGAGGCGTATGGGTGGAGAATGGAGGGGGGTTAGGAGGAGACAGAATCAGCTGTGCATTCCATTACACATGTGTGCAGAGGCAGACAAAGATGCACACACCAGTGTGCACGCACACACACACACACACACACACACGCGCGCGCACTGATGCACAGTTGCATACTGCTGCATACAGATACAGACGCAGCAACACACAAACACATGAACACAAACTCAGTACACATACATTAACACAAACACACACACACATGGACAAACATGCACACAAACAGATACAATCACACGTTCGCATGCTGCACTCCTACTACAGTACTACTACACACACACACACACACACACACACACACACACACACACACACACACACACACACACACACACACACACACACACACACACACACACACACAGAGGCAGATGTATACAGGTTCCCCTGAATATTCGCACAGACATTTTTTAAGGAAGTGCAGACTGGCAAATTTCACCGCCACCAATTACAGCCAAAGGTATTTTGTCATCCCACTTTCATTTTTTTCCTTTTTTTTACTCCCCGCTGTGTGTTATCCACATCGATTCAATCCCCTCACTCTGCTGAGGCCAGCAGAGTCTCAAAATGGCTTGCAATAATTGCTAATAATTGCTCCCATTGTATGGATGCCAGTAGTACAGATGGAGGAAAAGAAAATCTCATCACGCTGTCATTGTCGCGTCACACTAATTAAGCCTCAGTCATCCTTGTAGTAGGTACTGGCACAGTGTTTATGATTATAGCGCTGGGATATTTGTAATACCGGGTAAAACGCCGGCCGGTCTCCACAGTTGTGTTTTCGTTAATGTTGGTTGAGCGAAGCATTCTGCAATTACAGCTAAAAGTTTCCCTGGGTGGAGTCACAGTTTAGTTTTTGTAACGCAGCAAAACAGGAAACATTTTCTCAACGTCGGGACCGGGGGCCAGGTCGGTCCAAATGGTCCCTTATGGGTCTTTTACTCTGGACCCGTATGGGTCCATTTGTTTTCATTTTACACTCTCAAGAGTTAAAGATCTATAAGGTTCCATTTGGTTACGAACTCTCCATTTAGCTGGGGACCACCTGGAATCCCTTCAAGGACCACTGGTGGGCCTGAAATGAAAAAGGTAGAACTATTTTCTGCAGCGCAGGGATGCATTTTTTGACGGCTGAGAACTGCAGCTACATTTTTTAGATGCAAAGCAGCAAGTTTTCCGGGCTTAACCACTTTGACGCCTGTATGAGTAGTTTCCAAACTTTTCAGCATCAAATATCTTTGCCGAAATTAAAGCTCATTTACAACCTCACAACACATCGCAACATTTGTAGATTTGCTCGCAAATTTGCGCCTACTATGACATGCTTGTTTGTATGTTTGTTCCAGAGGTAATCGCTTGGTCTGCCAGGCCTTTGCAGGTTAAGTCTATTACTCTTGTACTGTAGCTTTGTAAAAAAAAACAGATGTCCATACATTTTAGTTATTTATGCTTTGTTTTATGGCCATCTGAGTAAAGACATTTCTTTCTTCTATTCTTTCTTCTCCCCGCCTCAAGCATACATGTATACCTCGTCCTGCTGACCGAAACATTGAGTCGAATGAGGTTCATTCTGTTGTGCTGTGCAGGTCGCTCAGCTTGCGGGTGCTTTTGTCCTTTTGTATTCATCATTGTGTGCTTTGCCTGCATGTATGCGCGCCTGTCATGAAGACTTTTTTACCTGGTTGTCAAGAGTCAACAATTGGCTTTAAAAATGTATGTTAAGAAAATGTCAAACCCTTCCTGTTTTCTTTTGTTTTGTTTTTTTACGAATCAAAAAACCCTGCTAAAGTGCATGCAGATATAAGCTGCAGTGTGCTTGCAGTATGCCGTGTGTTTCTATGTGCTCAGGCTCTGTCAACGGAGGCAGTTTGTTGAGGACGTTAATGTTAACTGACATGTACTGAATCCTACAGTCACTGAGTTGTATAATTCATACCAGTATGAGAGCCGGAAACTGGGTTGCTGTGTGTGTGCGTGTGTGCGTGTGTGTGTGTGTGAGCAACTAATCTGCCTCTGTTGGAATCTTGTGGAGTACTGTGCACGCAATGCATAGTATAAGGCACAGAAACACACACCAGCATGCACACACACGCACACACACATTATGTGCACACACACACACACACACACACACACACACACACACACACACACACACACACACACACACACACACATACTGGTAGTCATCATAATCAGGTCAAGTGAAGTTCAGCGTAGATGCTGCGTGTGGAAGACATTGGAGACAATGAAGGTCAGTTGAAGAGTAGACCTCACACGTCAGTCAGTGGAAACACGTCACTCAACCACAGACTGTGGACATTAATATCACAGCTTTCCATGACAGCCGCTTGAAACCTATAGCGTCCCTATACTCCAGGCCAAACATTCCATGGAATACGGGCATTTCGTTGCTGTCAGGAATTTCTAGATGCAGAGAATTGTGTGAATCTGGCTTCATGTTAAACCACTTGGCCACTAGCTATATCAGTTGTTTCCAAACTTTTCTGGATCAAATATCTTTGCCGAAGCTCTACGAGTTCATCTACAGTGAATAAGAAGAGCTCACACTTGTAGATTAGCTAATGACATGCTGCTCCACTCAGCAGACTGTGGACAATCTCACAGCTCTCCATGGGAATCTATAGCGTCCCATAGAGTTTTAGTGTGTATAAGGTTTAAGTGGTTAAAATAAAACAGCATTAATGCAGAGCCATCATAGCTTCATATTGTTATCTTCTCTATCTATTTGTGTAGTTATGTTTAATACAGCAAGAAGGAAGGAATGTGATGAATGTTTTCCAACTTGACTCTAAAGTCATCATTTCATTTCATTTCAGATCAGTTCAGTTCATTTCAGTTCTTTATTGCACTGGTTCTCAACAGACCCTTTGCGGGTCTGTAACTCGGAGAGTTTACAAATAGAACCACTCTCAGTCTCAGAGTAAAATGAACACATGCCTATTCCACAGCAATGACCTGCTCACCATTCATTATCCCTTGAGATGTTGTTGCATGGAAAACGGCTACGCAGTCTCAACGCTACTGGCAATAGACTGCAAAAAAGCTTCTTCCCACATACAATCAGATACATGAACAATCTGGCTGGTTCAGATGTGTTGTCTCTCCTAGCCTTGATGAAATATTGGGGAGCCTTCCAATTCCCAACAGTGTGCATGCGTGCGTGCGTGCGTGCGTGCGTGCATGCGTGCGTGAGAGAGAGGCAGACAGACAAACATCCTAAAAAGTGTGAATGTCCCTTGTGCTGTTCCATCAGCACCCACTCATCACTCCTTTCTCACCTCCCATCGTCTGTTCCATGTCTCCCTCACTGTGTCCTAAAGCAGTGGTTCTCCGACTGGCGGTCGGCACCGCCAGGAGGGTCCCCATATGATTTTAGGGGGTTCCCAGATGATTAGCTAAATGTCCTACATTGTTTTCTCACTCAACAGTAAACAAACCAAGTACATAGAGGGTATCTATTTCTAAAGTTACAATAGAATGACTTTTAAGACCCTTTTAATGCCAAATTGTCAAATAGTATTACGTGAGACAGAGGCAAACATTGTGAATAGTCGATCTACAATATTTATTTATTTTATAAATTATTAAATTGATAATTTGCTTAACACGTTGCACCCCTCACGTGGGTAACCGGTCACTTCACCAAAAATCTAACTCGCCAAATTGTCCACCCCCATTGGGCAGGCTTGTCAATGCTCCTGGATTCGCCAGGATGATTGGCAATTACATCTACTATGTTAAATATTTTCTGGGGGA
Source organism: Nannobrachium achirus (assembly GCF_963921795.1). NCBI lineage: Eukaryota > Metazoa > Chordata > Actinopteri > Myctophiformes > Myctophidae > Nannobrachium > Nannobrachium achirus. The sequence continues at coordinate 49,672,912 of NC_137818.1, forward strand.
GGACCCCCAGATGAGAGGTCATTAATAAGGATGTCTTACTTTGTTTCAGTCATCAAATTTGTACACCTACATTTGGCATTTTAAGGCTGAAATTGTACCCATGCTAGTAAAGCCAGCCTGATAAAAGTATCAAACATGCACAAAGTTCAACAGAACACAGGAAAATATAATATCTGTTAAGAAGTCTTGGGGGGTAGACCACCAGACCCCTGTTGGGGAGTTCCGCGCACCCCCTAAAAAATAAATCTCCTGGATTCTCCTGGACTGACAGTCCAATGTTGACAACCCTGCTCATTGGCGAGGTGTCCTAGCAAGTTGATTTGGCGAGTTGGATTTTTGGTGAAGTGACTGGTATTCCTCACGTGAGTTGAGATTAACTGAGCCGGTACCATGCAGGGGAAAAGCACCATTATGTTTGACATGATGAGTTCCTGACACTTAAAGGTAAGTGGTATTATTTTATTAAAATAAGTGTTAAAAAGCTCTATATTCTGATAGTAAGGGCTTGGGGGAGACCTGGATGGTTGTCAGACGTTTTACTCTGAAGTGAATAGCTCATCATCAGGTAATAATAGTGCACTCCTACGTTAGAAGGAAGCTTGAGGGCTTGGCTTGAAATGGGTGTAACTTTCATTCTCATAACTTATTCTATAACAGGAAGTTATTAACCATCACTTTGACACATTGTGGGGTTGCTTGTCATGACAAACAGGCATAAGCCCGAAGGGAGAGTGCCCGTAGGCAGCGCAGAAGAGGAAAAACACGTCAACTTCGTTTCATTGTAATTAAGAAATTTGTAATTTTTTAATGCCACATTTGGCTACTAAATTATATCCCTGAACTTCACTTGAAAACTGCTAGCCTGGCCCTGGCCGCTAACATACTGTTAGGAGAGGGAGCGCTTCAGCTCTTTCGCAATCGTGTCCAGCACAGCTGATATCTTTGTTTGATGAGACCCGTAGACAGCTATTTCAACCAATCAGATTGCTTCGTCGGAACTACCTGTTGTATAAATTGTTTTAACATATTACTCTACCATACAGATTGGACAAAATGTAATTGTATTCATTCAAAATAAGTTATATTGTGCTGCTTAACAAGTAGCCTCCTAAATGGAGTCTATGAGCCTATAATCTTCATCATCTCCTAAACCCTGGAACTCACTATTAGAGTCACGGTTCTGACTAATATGCATGTTTGCCAGGGCCCAGGGGTGCAAGCTTTGTATGGCTCAACACAAACTCTTCATTAGAGGACACTGATCTGGAGTCTTTTCTCTTCTTCTTGGCCTTCTGCTTCCCTTGAGATGGGGCTACACTGGTGGTAGGCTGGGGGAAGCAGCCCCTTTCTTATCTTTTTTCGTTCAAGGTTTCTATAATGCTCATAATATGTAACATTTTTGTCCAGCCGTTTGGACCGATAATAATCGGACCAGCCGTTTGGGAGATTAGCTCCAGATAATAACAATAATATTAGAACAATAATAACAATAGTTATAATATAATACTACATTTTCACAACCATATTTTTCACAATAATCATTCACCTTTCGAAATATTATGAAATAAAATGTCATTGTCGCGGCGGCTCGCGAATGTCTGCTCCCGACAATGGCAATATACAGTTCTATGATATACTGTAATGACCACGTAGCTACCAGAAGGTGTCGCCAAAAATCCTCCAGAATCAAGGCTATACAGTTTGACTTAACTCTCTCTCTCCCTGCTACTCCCCCCCCAACACACACACACACACACACACACACCCACCCACACACACACACACACACACACACACACACACACACACACACACACGCGCACACACACACACACACACACACACACACACACACACACACACACACACACACACACACACACACACACACAAAAGTCTGCACAGGCAAGAAGTTAAGAGACTTAATTTGATTTGTGTCTAAAAGGGAAAAGACTAACGTAGCGCCCGATGTCTAATTAGTTTCTTTTTCGGGCATGTCTCTTCCTCTCTTCTCTCTCTCTCTCTCTCTCTCTCTCTCTCTCTCTCTCTCTCTCTTCTCTCTCTCTCTCTCTCTCTCTTTTTCTCTCTGAGGAGATTTTAATTACGATGAGGCGTCGGCTCTGGTGGAGTGGGGGATGAAACAGATGCTGTTCATGGTGGAAGTGGCGAGAATGGAGAGATACAGTAGAGAGAGGGATGGAGAGAGCGAGGGTGAGATCAGAGGTATAACAGTGAAAGAAAGTGGTGGCCAGTGAGCGAGAAACGAGATAGGGGGTCGGGGTGCGAACAGAAATGAGGAAAAGCAAGAGGAAGCCGGAAAGACAATACAGTAAGTAGGCCTAAATGTTCAACATTGAGGTGCATAGATGACTGAGTCACATGGCTCATTGCCAGGCTGTCTTTAAAGTCCTCTCCACTTAAACAAACACCCTGGTCTACCGGAGACCAAACATCTACCCTGCAAGCCAAATGACGTCATGATGACGTTATGATAACATCCTCCGTTGACTCCGGTGACATCCAGAACTAGGCCAGATCACAGCCAATATCGGGATGATCTTGAAGTCATTATACCAGGATGTCATATAGACTTTTTTGTTTGACAGGATTATTGTCAAATACAAAAGCAGAAAGTGTGGGGGGGTGGGGGGGGGGAGCATGGGGGCTTAGACTATTTACAAGTCTCGAGTTGCAGCCGCCTGAAGGTGGACTTGTCATAGCAATTTTGAAGGATAGGGATTTGCTCTCCTTTAAGGCTTGCGGAAGGGTGTTCCACATGTTGATGGTATAGCAGGAGAATGAATTAGAGCCTTGTTTAGTGTTAAATCTACGTTGATGATGATGAGTGGAGCTGCCTCTGGTGTTCGTGAACATCCTTGACCTTTAGGAAGTAGTTTGTCAGGTACATGGGTATCTTGGAGGTGTAGTGTATCTTGTACACCAGGCCCATTGCAAGATGTCAGCTACTTTGAGCCACCCATGCTTTCGTGGTGATGATCGTTAAGGTGGGCCCGAGGGGGAAGACCAAGCACGACCCTAGTTTGTTCTGGGCTGTTTGGAGCTTTAACTTTAAGGCAGCTGGTGCATCGCAATACCAGAAAAAGGACTCCATAATCAATGAGTCTTTCGAGATTTAATATTGTGGGTAGAGATGTTACCGATCAATCGGCAATGGATCGGATCGGGCCGATCAAAGCATGATCGGCGATAATCGGTGGTTTAGATCAAAAGGTAAATTCACCGATCCGATCGGATCGGTGCATCTGATCAACCAGCCGTTCAGTATGCCCACTTGAGGCCATTTTGGGGTATTGATTTCCACAGTGCTGAAGGAATAATTAGTTACTGCTATGATAATAAATAATGCTGGTAAATAAGGCAAATATATAAATGAATTTATGAGTGAATGAATGAAATAAAGTTAAAACATTAACATTTAGAAAATATAAATGATAACTTGATCGGATCGGTGATTGATCGGGATCGGGTGATCAAACTTTTG
>NC_137818.1:49681413-49706413 GCF_963921795.1 Nannobrachium achirus
TATGTGGTGTGATCCAGTGGTTACAAGTGGTGGGTTTGTTGCCTCTGTCACATTACATATGCAGGGCGATGCATTTTCCAAGGTGGATTTGCATTTCTCAACGTTGTTTCGCCTCCCCCTCCTGTGCGAGCGAAACACTTCCTCTCAGCATCAGCACTCGGAATATACTGTACTGTAGTACAAGAAGAAGAGACGCTTTTCTATGAAATTAATCGTGATTCTCAAAGTGGGGATGGGGTCCTTGAGGGTGTTTCAGAGGTTGCAACGAGGACCAGTTGAAACACCTCATGTCGACAGATCTTCTCTCATTGGGGTCCCTGGTACAAAATGTTTTCAGATGGGGTCCACGGCCAAATGCATGTCAGTTCCGGGGCACAGGATTATCAAAAGTTGCACAGCACACCGGTCCTCATGAGGTGCCAGCCAACGGAATAAACGCGAAACAATAAAAGAGTATAGCCGCACACTCATACCGTAGTTACCGATGCACAGTTTATTGGAACACAGAGAAGCCCAATGTTTCGGACAGACAAGCTGCCTGAACGCTGAAGAAGGCAGCTTGTCTTTCCCAAACGTTGGTCTTCTTTGTGTTCCAATAAAGTTTGCATCGGTAGCTACGAGTGTGCGGCTATACTCTTTTCTTGTTTAGTTTTGGGGGAAAATGACATGAAAATGTTAAAGAACCATTGTCCTCAACCACAGATTACCCATGTCTTGACCAATATTTTGTCCAAAATGTGAAAAACGCACACTTTGGGCACGTCATTTTAGGAGAAGATCAAAAAGTTGTTCACAAACTTTCCAAGCAGAGATTTACAAGGTCACAATGAATAGGGCTTAATTACATTCATTTAAACATCAGGGCACATCTGCTTCATAGCTGCCGATACTAAATAAATGACATTACCGGCCGATATATCAGCCTTGCTATAAAATAAATAAGCCTGCTCATTGTAAAGCCCCCTTCTCCTTGCCGTACTTACCGACTGTTGGTCTGAATGCCCGGTGAGGACAGTCCGCTTGCCTCTCTCTCTCTGTCACTCTGTCTGTTTGTCTCTCTCTCTCTATCTCTCCCCCTCCCTCTCTTCCTCTCTCTCGCCCAGCAGGCGAGTGGTCGTTTGGGTCAGCGCTCACACTGCCATGGGCTTTCTGTCAACACTACCTGCTCATTGAGAGCAGAGTGAAAGCTGAGTGCTGAACTCAAAGCTATAGGCATCTGGCCCCGGGGGGGTCCGTTTGATTTAAGCCTCTACAGTGCCCACCTCACTGCCTGATGGAGACAGATGGGTAGCCTACCAGAACGTGTCCAGTGGAAGCTTTGTCCGGTGTATGCAGCCGCTTTCCCGAACTGGCAGCAATAGCAGATCTACTCAAGCTGACAGCACCGTGTGACGTGTGACACACAGGTCGGCTTTTGCTACATTTGCGCAACACCGTTGTACATGCATACGTACGTATACGTATCGTATGTACTTTAGGGTAGTGGTTCTCAAACCTTTTCAAGTCAAGGACCCCCCAAATTGATATGTATTTGACGGCAGACCCCCGTCTGAAAAGATTTTGTGCCAGGGACCCCCAGAAGTGAAGATTTTCAATATTCTTCAAACATTTTCAAATATAGCAGATGTACAAGCTCGAAGCTTAGCCAACGTATAAAACATGGAGAACGTGGTTAAAATGAATGTGATGCTATATTAACGTCTTTTGCTGGGGACCCCCTGGAACCCCCCAAGGACCCCTCTGGTCCGGTCCCTGTGGACCACACTTTGAGAACCACTGAAGTAGAAGTAGTATTCATTTACGGGAAAAAAGGTGACGTTGAAATACGGAGAAACAAGGTTTACAGGCCGACAGCGACTGCATTGTAACAATAGCCTTGATTTATGAAACGCTCCTCTCGCTCTGTTGTTGTTGTTTCGTATTTGTATTCCCATTTCATATTTCTCTGGTGTTGTGCAAGCGTGCAGCCGTGCACGGCGACCGAGTCAGGGGCTTGTTGTGCAGGGGTGAACGCACCCGGCCCAATAAACCGCTTTTTGATGCAGAATCAGATTCCATTTCAGAAACTCCTCGAACGTGGGGTAATCGTGTCAAAATGATTTGATATAAATATCGTTTAGCGGTAAGCAATTTACCTAATGGGTGTCACGCTCTTATGGGCCAGGCATAGATTGCTAAGCAGGCTGCTATTATTATGGGCAAAGTAGAAAAACACTTCTCTCAAATGTGACAGCCTGTGTTTTCGAAGGCAGCGTATTCCTGTGGGGAAAGGAATGCTGCGTGGGGCGCGCACGGCAGTGGAGCAGCACACAGCCACGGATGTGCTTGTTAGAAATTAGACTATATGACATTAGAGCGCCATGTATGGTCTATCAGACAGAACGACGTGCCTAGTAGGCTACATAACTCTATTACTGTATAACCAGGGGCAACAACACACACACACACACACACACACACACACACACACACACACACACACACACACACACACACACACACACACACACACACACACACACACACACACACACACATTAAAGTCACATTCAATCAAGACTGCTTTGAGGCGAATGCAAGGAATTTTCTCTGACATCCGCTTTGACACCAAGAAAGAAGACTAAACATAGACACAGCATGAATTAGACTCTTTTAGTTTAGTATTTACTGTCTGAATGGATGTTGTGTCTAATAATTAGACTATTGATTAGAATATATATTAGACACAACATTCATTCAGACAGTAGACTATTATATAGATTAGACACAACATGCATTGTTGTGTCTGTTGCATGCATTCAGACAGTAGACTATACATTAGACTACTTTAAATTACATAGACAAAAGACAAGTTAATAGCTTAATATTGTGGAATATGCTGTGTGATAATAACAATGTTGGAGAAGTAGTCTTTTGATGTCACAATGATGGGATTATAAATGCGAGGACATTAATAAACACAGCTCTGACTCTTGTTGTGGCTCGCCTCCTCAAGTGACAGGTTAATGACAAATTACTCATGACAACCTCCACCCACAGCTATGAGAGAGAGAGGGAGAGAGAGGGAGAGGGAGGGAGAGAGAGAGAGAGAGAGAGAGAGAGGCAGAACGAGAGAGGGATGACAATGTCAGTCACCTGTATCTCCAAATTCCACATTTTGACACTCCACTGAAGGGGGGAAAATGTGAGTGCTGCTATTTATGTAACTTCCTGTTAGAAAGGAAGATGGAGTGACCTGCTGAAGACACGGTTATATGTGACAAATAAAATGTCTTTTTGCACAGCTAGTAGGGCGCAGGAGAAAGCAGCCACCGTAGAGAACAGGAGAGTCCTGCACACTGTCTTCACTTACAGAAAAATCTTTATTGCAGAAACAGCTTTTCGGTCAACTGACCTCATCGGGTATCATATAGCTGATACCTGACAAAGGTCAGTTGAACAAAATGTTTTTTTTTTAATTTTCTGTAAGTGAAGACTGTGTGTGGGAGTGGGACACGTAATGTTCTTTACATCTCTGGATAAACCACATTAAAAACAGCTCATTCTATTTCTTCATCTCATCATTGCTTTCAGTTCGGCAACAGTTACTGAAGTATTTATAATGCCACTGAAGACAATTTGAATAGCATTATTGTGTGTGTGTGTGTGTGTGTGTGTGTGTGTGTGTGTGTGTGTGGGGGGGGGGTGCAGAGAAATACAGGCGGTGAGCGATGCAGGGATGGAGAGAGATTCAGAGAAATGGTGATAGCGCTCTCTCCCCATCTCTGTTCCTCTGACAGCAGAGTGAGAGAATGAGAGAGGGGTAAGTAGTAAATACAGAGAAAGAGAGAGAAGAAATGAGATGGATACATATGTATGGAAAGTAATGGTTAACTTAGCTTCTGTCGTACAACACCGTCAGACGCCGAAAACAGCCGATGCACAAGCTTGTACGTCGCCTATTTTGCCCATTTTCCGTGTGTGACATCGACGTACGACAAAGTATACTCTAAGTCAGGCTAGAGAGAGAGAGAGAGAAAGAGAGAGGGGGGAAATTGGTATGCCCTTAGATTCTGTCTCTATTCGCAGAGAAATGACAGCTAACAGGAAGTCACTTCTTTCCAATGATACACAGTCTCCCCCAAACACCAGCCTGCAGTTAAAACTAAAAGTCCAATGTTTGTCTTTTGATGGCTGGGGTTGCAGTGTTTGGGAACGGGAACAAACAAGTTGGCGGTTGCGGGTGGGTGGGTGAGGATTTTTTTTTCTCTCTCCTTCTCCTTATTTATTCCGATGCGAGAGAGGAGAATTTTTGCCTTGTTGTTTTGTCAGCAATTAACAGAAACCCAGCAAGCCATTTTCTCTGTGAGAGTAAAGTCGATGCTGCTGTCCCAGAAGACCAATTTCTGCCTCATGTTCTCTTCTGTCTGAATAGTTGGAACAGCAAAACATGCTGTGTGTGTGTGTGTGTGTGTGTGTGTGTGTGTGTGTGTGTGTGTGTGTGTGTGTGTGTGTGTGTGTGTGTGTGTGTGTGTGTGTGTGTGTGTGTGTGTGTGTGTGTGTGTGTGTGTGTGTGTGTGTGTGTGTGTGTGTGCAATGCATGTGTGCGTGCTTGTGTGTGTGTGTGTGTGCCTGTGGAAGCATTTGCTTATGTTGTGTGTGTGCGTGCGTGCATGTGTGTACACTTATGTGTGTAGAACCGATTTTGCATTTATTTGTGAGTGTGAGTGTGTGCATGTCTGCATGTTTGTGTTGTTTTTGTGCCAGCACATGTATCTGCATGCTTCATCACGCGCACGCGCGCACACACACACACACACACACACACACACAATGGAAACAATACTATTTTATGCAATACTATTACTATTTGTGAAGTAAGTATGAAGTTGTATTTCAAACTGTTCGGGCATGTTCAGTATTAGCATAGTGCATCATAAAGACTGAATGTGGACATAACTTTGGTTGTTGGTGGTGAACCCGTTTTCAGAGTTATGCCATCATGTGAAATAAACAGTAATGGAAGGAAAGAGTCCCACTTTCCCTGCAAGAATTGAAGTTGGAGTCGAGACTTCTAAAATCGAGTAGTTAAGAATGCTGCAGCTCTACTAGTCTACTGTAACATGTTGAGTTGTGTGTTAGATATTCACTTGTTGTGTTGTGAAGTGAAATAATGTGGTTGTCACAAAATCCAAAGGCAAACCTGAACCGGTCTCGCGGCGCACCAGTGTGCCTCGGCAGCCGGCATGCCGTTTGAGAACCACTGATCTTAGGTGGTGTCAGTTAGTTAACAACAAAACTAACAAACCGCCATGTTAACAGGCCTTCACGCTATTCTAGTTTTATACAAAAGGGTATTTGTTCTTATCCCCAAGGGGAAATTACTTCTCTGCATTTGACCCAGCGCTGTGTGCTGCTCAAGTGAGCGCACGGGGAAGCAGTTAGGGCTTTAAGTGTCTTGCACAGGGACAGATCGACACCAAGTCAAAGATCCTTTGATGTATCGACAAGACGGCCGATTCCACGCTTCGCCGATAAGTACTAAATGGTACCCACAAGTCACTCTATGCGAACATCGGATCTCACGAACGCCCTGTGATTTCGCTAGACCTCACGAGAGTTGGTCACTGGCACAGACAGCAGGGTCTAAAACGGATATAATTTTCTCCTGATTTGTCTGTCGGAAAAATACAATTTTCGTGTCAGAATGTTCAGAACATTATGTGGCTCGTGAAGAATGGCTCCAATACTTGGCACAAAATGATTTCAATTTTGGGTTCTGTGGCTAATAAATAACACATCAATTTAAGAGTCCTTGACGCGGAAATGTTTGAGAACCCACGCGACCCAGATCAGATTCAAATCAATGGAAGTTAGGGAGCCTTTGGTTTCTCCCAGCGACCCTGCAGTGTGCTGCACAAGTGAGCGCACAGGGAAGCGGTTAGTGGTTAAGCGTCTTGCTCAGGGACACTTCGACACAAAGCCCCCGAGGATCGAACCGGGATGATGAGGAGGAGGAGGGGAGAGAGGTTGTTTGGGGGGGCGGGGGAGAGAGAGAGGAGGGTAGGGGGGTCGGGATAGAGGACGTGTAATGAAAGATGGAATTGGACAAAGAGGTTATTGCTGACACGGTGACTGAAATGACAGCATTGAGAGGGGGAGAGAGAGAGAGAGAGAGAGAGAGGGGGAGAATTAGGTGGAGTCAATAGCAAGGAAGGACATGAAATTGTGTGCTGTCACAGCAACCACGGTGACAGTTGGTGGACGGAGGGAGGAGCGGGGTGGGTGACAGAGAGGGGTGAGATGGGGTGATTTGTGTTGTGTGAGACATTCATTCTGTGTCAGGTGGATAAAACTGACCCTGCTTTACGTTTCCAGGTCAAATTCAAGACTTTATCACTGTCTCTCTGTTAGTCCATATTCCTAGAACTGGAGCCAAAAATAGCAGATCTACAAGCTCATAACGCCTCGCGCTGCGATGCGTTGTGAGCTGTACACCAAAGAGGTTTGGTGTAGAGGGGAAAAAGAGCAGACTAAGTACAGAGTGAAAGGTCAAGTTTATTAATTAATATTAAGTAAGTTCAAGAGCTTAAATAACTGAAAACACAAATTGACATGAATCCAAAATATACTGATGATTGTGCTGTCAAATGATGAACCTATATGGAATCTATGAACAGGTTGTGGGGGGTCCCTGCTTCATCTCTCTCTCTCAACTAAGGGGTCCTTGACCTGAAAACGTTGAAGACCCCTGCAATAGATGATGTCACTGGTAGGCAGGTTTCCGAACTGTCCACATATAGTACCTCATCTGAGACACAGAGCGAGTAGACAGAAATGATCCCATCTTATAGTGAGTTACAGTGAGCATCAATTATTATGAAGATAGGGTAACAACAATGGGTGAAGTGAAGTTAAGTTGTTTTCATGTTCTTGTATAATTAAAGTTCCATGTTCTTCTCATCTCTCAAGTTGTTTTTATCTATCACATATTTATGTGTTTAAAAATGGATCAGAACATTTTCCACATTTTGACAAAATATCAGTGAAAACAAAGGTTATCGGTGGTCTAGAGAGGACTCGAAAATCGAGATCAGATTCGGCCACAATAATCTGCCATTGTCTGGGCTCTAATCTCTGTTTACGTTACAGAGCTAAAGCTGGCCAGCCAGCAGTGGCCACGATTTATTTGAGCAATGAATTATTGTTAACAGGAGAGGCTGAGGTTAGCTGCATCATGTATTCAGCTAATCTGCTTTTTATTGAGATACACAACATGACAGCTTTTCCTATTATCTCCTACACCGTCTTCCTACTGTCTCTCTGTTTCTCTCTCCCTTAAACTGTCTCAATCTCAGCTTCTCTGCGGTCTGACTTTCCTCTACTCGCTGTCTCCCTCTCAATGTTACAGGGTTAGTAGTTGAGGGTTGCCAGGTCTTTGCTGGTCCATGCTGGGAGGTAGCGCTGTGACTAAATGACAGAATGACAGGACACACACTGAGGAATGCAGAGTCAGCCAACACACACACACACACACACACACACACACACACACACACACACACACACACACACACACACACACACACACACACACACACACACACACACACACACACACACACACACACACACACCACAATCTCATTCTCTTAAGTGCTTGGTGAAGAGCAGATCTGTGTGTGTGCGTGCGTGTGCACTGTACTTGCGTGCATGATATGATGGCGTCCGTAGACACACATGAACACAAGAAACGGAGATAGAAGTGCAAGTGACACATCCTTTATAATCCTGCATATTTCAAAGCCTCAAGCTAAATCTCCAATGAGGGCTTTACAGTATTATTCTTATAAAGACCATTTATTGTGCTGAAATATTTGACACTTTTGACAGATGCAATTTAACTGGTATTTTATTTTATATTATATTTTATATTATATTTTGTGCTGAGTCAGGGGACGCTGTGTGTGTGTGTGTGCGTGCGTGCGTGCGTGCGTGCGTGCATTCGTGCGTGTGTGACTTTGAAAGAGACTTTGAACACATTATTCCTCAAGCTATTTTCAAACGTCCCCCAATCTTTTCTACCTGATGACGTCATTGTGATTAACTTTCAAGTGTTCTTATTTGGGGCATGTCATTCATTATACTGTAGGTGAAAAGAATCTTCAAAAATAATTCCTGTGCAACCCATTGTTACTGTAGATTGTAGATCGCCTATTTCCGTCACAGAACACCAGTGAGTGTACCTCAAAGTACAAAATGGGGTTTAATGGAGGACCTCTGTCCTCCTTTCTGCTTTAGATTTGAGTTGTGTTGGCTGGCTGCCACATCCACAGTCATGTGAAGTGAATCCACATGGGACTGTGTGTGAATGGAGGATGTAGTCCCCACTCCCCAGTCTGTTGACCTTTAGCATGGTTTTAAGTGTTGTGTAAGTCCAACCTTTTAATTTCAAATACCCCCTTAACTCTCAGACCTACAGACCTGTAAGGGTCCATTTGGAACCCCCCACCCCCAAAGGAACCTGGATCCTGCATTGAAAACTGCTGTTTTAGCCCAAGCGTTTTTGTTTTATCCCATAGGCTGAAGTGATAACTTCACTCTGTGATTCACTATAGCCGGGGAGCCACTGTGCCAAAATGAGAGAAGACCTGTGATGTCATGACATACTCCAAATTTTAGTTTTTCCTATTAATTTGGTCAATAAGGTACACAGAATGAGAGGCCTGCTCTGCCGGAAACACTGCGAAAATAAGTTTCCCATTGACTTCACTATACTGGAAAAAAACACACCAAAAAAAGTAGCATGTGAGGGGTCAAACTAAGGGTTCTTCATGATTCTGAATCCATTGCAAGCATTTGTTTTGCATGAAAAACATTCCTTGGGCTAGATTTCAGCCTCTCAAACCTCACTTTTCACCGTTATTTTGGTCGGTTTTCTAGCCCAAGGAATGTTTTTCATGCAAAACAAATGCTTGCAATGGATTCAGAATCATCAAGAACCCCTAGTTTGACCCCTCACATGCTACTTAAAGCATATATTTTTTGGTGTGTTTCTTTCCTGTATATTGAAGTCGATGGAGTGAATATACAAATGGCCATAACTTTTTTTCGCAGAGTTTCGGGCAGAGCAGGCCTCTCATTCTGTGTACCTTAACTCTATCAACGCTTTGAACGTTCCTGTTCGCCTCATTTTTGACGGCGGCGGAACGCCAATTGTACGTTCTTTGGCTCGTTCTTTTGTACCTTGGTTTGATGTCTGTAACCTGATGAGGGGTCGCACGGGTGTGTACCGTTGAAACAGCTCCCGTAAAAGTACTCTCAAAATCCCACTGGACGTTAGCATCAATGGAGTAACAAAACACTTCCATGTGTTTTTCTCTGGATCTATTGCTCTGTAGCGACTGCGCAGCCTTGAGCAGCCTTGACAAGCGAGAGCCTATCTGAGACCATTTTCACATTAATTCTTGCATGAGGCTGCCCCCTACTGCTGGTAGAGCCACGGTACACCTCTTTAAGAGAAAATTAAAAAAAAAATGAATACATCTTTGTCTATATCATCGCAAAGGTAAGGTGCTTTTGCTGGCACAAAACCCAATAATAAATAACAACATCTGGCAGGGAAAAAGTTAATGACCAAATGAATAGAAAAAAATAAAATAAAAAGTATGTCATGACGTCACAGGTAAAACCCTATTCTTTGAGCTTTTGGGCCTGTGGCTCCCCGGCTACTAGTTCGTTGTTTGGCCAAGCAAGGCTTTAATACATCCCATCGCCTGGAGGGACATCTGCTTTGCGATTTGCTAGTTTGTTGTTTGGCCAATGGGCCGCCAGTTTACTCAGTGACTCAGCACGCTGGGTAAGACCTAATTGGCTGAAGTACCGCCCAAGGAAATGACATTGACGCTTTACAAATCTGTTTACATCTGTGTCGTGTTTGGTCGAAAAATATTGTATCCGGCAATACTGTACGTCCGACGGAAGTCCTATAGACACTCTCTGCATTAGGTCGTGACCAGGCTTTTCTGTCCGCAGATGAGTAAGGCTGGGAACGAGGTCAGTGACTCAGAGACATTTGCCATCATAGGGCTGGCCCCTGTGGACTATTACTGGTGGGCCATAAATAATACATTTTTGGAGAGAAGCCGCGGGCCATTTAAAATCTCTCCTCGACTCATGCCACTACTGGCCTACGGGCCGGACATTGGACATGTCTGTCCTCGTCTGAGCTGGTCTGGTGGAATCCATGCTTAAGTTAGTGTACGGCCTGCCAATGGAAGCTTTGAGCTCTTAGGGGGATCCACTGCTGCTCTCAGGCCAGACACATCATGTGTTGAGTTTGGTGAACAGAACGGAGAAACTAGTCTAGGTGCTTTAGTCTCGCGTCAGTTGAATCCACCCAATAAATCTCGCCTGAAGCTGCTGTCTGTTATTCTCAATGTCTACCCCTATCTCTCTCTCTCTCTCTCTCTCTCTCTCTCTCTCTCTCTCTCTCTCTCTCTTTCTCTCTTTCTCTCTCTCTCTCTCTCTCACACACACTCAACCATCTCTCTTCAACCATCTCTCTTCAACCAAACAGGCATTATATGTTCTCTAACTCTATCTCTGTATCATCTCCCTGTGTCTACCTCTCTGCTCGCGATCTCGTTCGGTTTCACTATCTGAGCTGAATCGTAGTATCTCTCTCTCTCTCTCTCTCTCTCTCTCTCTCTCTCTCTCTGTTACTATTAGTTTTAGAGATCTCACTAGAGGCTATGCTGCTGGCAGCTGACTCTACCTAATGAGGGAAGTGACTGTGTGTGTGCGTGTGTGTGTGTGTGTGTGTGTGTGTGCGTGTGCGTGCGTGTGCGTGCGTGTGCGTGTATTTGTGTATGTGATTGTGCGTGTCCGTGTGTGCCTGTGCGTGCACATGCGAGCATGTGTATGTGCGTGAGCATGTGTGCGTCTTGCAGTGTGTTGCTAGTAAAGGATGTGGTTTATTGTGTGTTCAGTACCCCATAAGCAAAGCCTCCGTTTTGCATTGGTTAAAACATATATACTTAGTTGACCGGTTTGTTCCCCAGGGCTCGCTACTCTTTTCCCTCTTCACCAAATATCTTTGCCGGATCTACACGTTGCATTGTGGGCTTTTAGATCGGCTATTTTGGGCGATGTGTTTGGTCCCAGAAATGATAGGTGTCACAATTATTATACATTATCGCCTAATCACAATTATTTTAGACTTTGTGCCGAGCTTGTACTCTCTCTCTGATTCTTTTTTAAATATTGAAAATGTTGAAAAATTAAAAACAACAAATCGTCTCTTCTGGGAGGTAGGGATGGGATGATATGAACATTGCACATCACCTCACTGGTCATCATCCTCACTGGTCTCCCAGCATGTGCACTTAAACCTCTCCAACTGATCCAAAATGTAAGTCGCTTTGGATTAAAAGTGTCTGCTAAATGCCTAAACTGTAACTGTAAACTATATCACGATTATTGGGACAAAAGAAATCGCAACGTACGATATTATTGCGATAATCAAAATTGTCCTGGGGCAAAACATTTGCCAAAAAATAGCCGATCTACTTGTAGATCGGCTATTCTTTTGGCAAAGACATTTGATAGAGTGAAAAAAAGATTATATCAAATACGTATATTATAAGTATCTTTTTAGAATTATAGAGGGTTTAAAATGGTACCGGATATGCACGCTCGGCAAATTGATCCCAGTGCATGGTGGAGGACGATATTAGGATAAATTAAATCTCCACTATAAGATTAGTGTTTTTTTTTTATCACGATTAAAGATAATATCGCTTATCATCCCATCCCTACTGGGAGGTACCTGGCATGAAAAGGTTTGAGAACTGCTGGGTTAAAGGAGTAGTTCACCCCCAAAATGACTTTTTTTCTATTGATTACTCATGCCATGGAGAGTAGAGTTCAATAATATTTTTAGTTTTTTGTCGCATCCCTAAGACAAAAATGTGATAACAATAAATTTACCCCCATTCGTTCCGGATGGGGACCCGTTTCGAAACGGGTCCCCATCCGGAATCAATGGGGGTAAATTTACTCAAATCAATTTTTTGTCTTAGGAATGTGACAAAAACCAAAAAATATTATTGAACTCTATTCTCCATGGCATGAGTAATCAATAGAAAAAAGTCATTTTGGGGGTGAACTACTCCTTTAAGGCTGGTGTTGAAGGACTGATTGAGTGTTTGCAGGAAGCTGTGTGTGTGTGTGTGTGTGTGTGTGTGTGTGTGTGTGTGTGTGTGTGTGCGTGTGCGTGTGCGTGTGTGTGTGTGTGTGACCTGATCTGATGCACAGCAGGACGCTCTGTCTGTACATCAGTAACAACAACCACAACAACAACAACCACAACAACACAGCAGCTACACACCATCTGACGCTAGGATTACTGCATTCATATCAATCTAATGCTGTAACATTACCACTGGGGATTAACCTATAAACTGAAGCGTGTGTGTGTGTGTGTGTGTGTGTGTGTGTGTGTGTGTGTGTGTGTGTGTGTGTGTGTGTGTGTGTGTGTGTGTGTGTGTGTGTGTGTGTGTGTGTGTGTGTGTGTGTGTGTCCTCATCTGGCTGTGTGGCCCTCTTTTCTCCAGCCTGCGAGATGTGGAAAAAATGTGGTATGACGTGTTAATTCAGAGACAGAGCCAGAAGCACACAACACTTCCAGTGTGTACCGTTAACGCACACAAACGCACAGTCTTCTTAACACACACACGTACATCAGTATTGACACACACACACACAACACGTTCAGTCTTAACACACACAAACAACTCATTTTATATTTTTATAATTTATATTTTTTGGCCTTTATTGACACAGTGAAGATAGACAGGAAACAGGGAGAGAGAGAGAGGGAAATGACACGCAGCAAAGGTCGTCGGGATCGGGACTCGAACCCGCGACACGCTATCAGGCATCAGAGCCTATGTCGTATGCGCCTGGACAGCTAGGCCAGCGGGCGCCCCAACACGTTCAGTATTTGACACACAAACACGCCAACACTTTCCAGAAGCACACAACGCAGTCGGTGTTAACGACACACAAGCACACAACACCAGAAATCGGTCTCCACACACAATCAGAAATCGGTCTCCACACACAATTAAGTCCTTATACAGAGTGTGTTAGGAAATGCGCTCTCAACGCACTGGTGTGCCATGTTGTCATTCGTTTATTTGCTGCACTTGGTGCGTTAATTGTCATTCGAAAATCTAGTATGCACCGAGTGTGCTGAGTGCACGCACTGAACGACTCAACTCAGACGAGGGGGGTTTGGCAGTGTGGTGCGTCAGTGCGGTGTTTTGATTGGTTGGTTATCATGACCGTGGTCTTGAGTGCTTCTCAGCGTTGAACAATGGAGGAAATGATAGCAAAATGCACCATTTGCGGCTTAATTGGTCGTTTGGGTTTGATAGTTTCACACGCATCAATGTGTAAACCAAAAGAAGGTGGGAAAATGTTGTGAATTGAATTATATTTCATTGCAACTTTACTTAACGAGCATTTACTGTCAATAGAACTGTTGTAAGAGAAAGCTAAGCTAGCCAAGGTTTTAGGGTTTCAACTGGTAGTTCGGAAATAAGCCACACTGAGTGCACCGCCCACTGCACTCACTACACTGAGCACACAGCCGGTGCACATTTCCGAACGCACCCTTAATGTAACCCAGGAGGGTGTGGGCTCCATTAGTACACCCTCCTGAGTTATATTAACGTAGTAAGGGATTTTATTGTGTAGCGTAGTGTACAGTGGTAGGCTGCAGTTGTAGTGAATCTTCATGTACAAGGATGGACACACACACACACACACACACACACACACACACACACACACACACACACACACACACACACACACACACACACACACACACAGCTGGGACAGTTTACAGTGCAGCAGTGTGTGAAGTGTGGATCTAATCAGCGAGGCAGGAATGCCACCCTTGACCCCCGACCCTGACCCACTGCGACCACAGAACAGGCCTTATCTGATTGGTCAGTCTGGACCGGCTAATCACTTCCAGAAAACACAGGCCAAGGCGGACTGTGTGTGTGTGTGTGTGTGTGTGTATGTGTGTGTGCGTCCATGCGTGCGTGCGTGCGTGTGGTCTTGAAATCTTCATGCAGCCTGAATTCATGCGCCAAGGCCTTCAGTATGTGAACATGAACTTGCTCTCTCTCCCTCTCTCTCTCTCTCTAGCACTGCGTAGTGTGTAACAATAGATAAACAATGAATATATGCAATTCACAAACTATCAAATTAGTTCAAAACAACTAAATAACGAGTGATATGAGGTGAATCAGCTCAATCAACCTACTTTGTGTTCATTAAATGTCATTCGTCAGGAAAGGACACTTCTGGGTGCCCACTGGCCTAGCGGTCCAGGTGCATACCACATAGGCTCAGTGTAGCCTGACAGCGTGACGCTGGTTCGATTCCCAATACCGACCGTTTCTGTGTGTCACTCCCCATCTTTCTCTCCATTTCCTCTCAATCTACTGCCCTATCAATAAAGGCATACAAGCCCAAAAACGTATTGTATAATGTTTTAAATGTAGGCAGGTGAACCAATTTATATGCTTTTAGTGAGTTTACATAGCTGCAAGATTTTGTAAATGCATTTATTGCAACGCCTTACACTGTGGTTCTCCTGACAAATCACTTTGACATCACAGTGATGTCAGATACTCAGAGCAGGGATCTCCATATATGGGCATAAACAGGTGACGACAACAACACAGTGATGTCAGATACTCAGAGCAGGGATCTCCATATACTGCATGGGCATAAAAGGGATTGTATCCCAGACGATGCCCTGATAGGAGAACCAAACTAACAGAATCCATATATGGCCAAGACAGATGGCTAAAGGGCGAGGTCGCTTTTCGCCCTTATGCGTCTTACTGGTATACTGTATGTACAGTGTGTACAGTATGCTTGTACTGTACACACTGGTGAGAGCCATCTCTCTGCTATACAATTAGATTCATGGTGATGTGTTGTACTTTGTAACATGAGTTCAGTTGCCTAATGGAATCATGACTGTAACATGTGGAGAAGATGACCATGCACGCACGCACGCATGCACGGCACGCACACACACATGGCCCAGCTTACCCCTGTCTCAGGGGAATTGTGTGCGTTTGTTGATAGAGACCCCTATATTGTTGCTGTCTTTCTCTCTCTCTCTTTCTCTCTGTCTGTCTGTCTGTCTGTCTCTCTTTCTCACACTCACTCACTCACTCTCTCTCTCACTCACTCACTCACTCACTCACTCACTCACTCACTCACTCACTCACTCACTCACACACACACACACACACACACACACACACACACACACACACACACACACACACACACACACACACACACACATTGTAAACACATGGGTTCCAGGCTCATTACAGAGGAATCAGCAGCATTGTTTGCAGCGCTGCCCCGCTGGCATGGTGCTTTGACCATGTGATGCCGTGTGCTGATTGAACCCTGATGTAAATGACAGACCTCTTGACGGAGACACAAGCGGATAATAATGCCTGTGATGTCGCTGTGTGTGTGTGTGGTGTGTGTGTGTGTGTGTGTGTGTGTGTGTGTGTGTGTGTGTGTGTGTAGGTGTGTGTGTGTGTGCGCACAAGACTCAGTGTTAATCCAGGACAGAGGTCCTGTAAGGAAACGAATAGACTTCTTGTTGAGAACAGCTAAACGTCATTGGAAAAGATTTGTATCACTGTGTAAATAGACCTCTCTGTCTGTCTGTCTGTCTGTCTGTCTGTCTGTCTGTCTGTCTGTCTCTCTCTCTCATACACACAATTTGTATACATGTGCTACATAAACAGTCTCCCGTTCTCTCTCTTTCTTCTCTCCACTCTTATAAGCAGTATGCATCCTCCTGGTTCCGTGGCAGTAACACATGTTGCTTATGTTTATGTGACGCGTTCATTTTTCTGTATTCCTGAATGAACCCATGGGGGTCAAACATATGTTTATTCTTCCGTTCCAACAAGCGAACCTCTACTCTGAGAGGAAGTCGGGTCACATTTCACTGCGCCACACATGGCAACGTTGGACTTCAGATTTTAGTCAGGAACACGCACGTCTAAGTAGATTTAACCATTTATTGCATAAATAGAATACAGTTAATCTTGGCGTTAATGGGCGCACGTTTGGAGATGTTCCCTTAATTTTGTGCAAGCTTTCTGAGCATGCTAAACAAAATCAGGGAACACTAAGCAATACCCCCAATAGGGATACAATAGCAGAACAATAGCAATACTTTGACATGTAACTTAGTCAAATCACAGTATTTGAGCTTAACAACATTGAGATGTAACTTAATCAGACAATCACAAGTATTTGAGCTTAGCCAGACTGATCGTGCAAAGGCGTAGGCTGGGGTGTCGGAGGCAGCTAGCAGCGAATGATTCCGAGGCTTTGGAAACCAAGCATAGGTAGAGAAAGCAAGCCGTATTTAAAGGAGCCTTCCCTACTGATTGAGAGCTTTGATTGGAGTACGGCAGTCATGTGACGTAATGACCAGCAGATATGATAATGAGGTATGAGAACAGAGCTGACTGACAGCTGACTACAGCTGGGCGGGACGACTCCTGTCACTGTCCTGCATAAACTAACGCTGTCGCTTCATTTGTTGTGTTTTCCATCATGATTAGATGTCCTCATCTCTGCATTGAAACGTTTCTTTTTAATTTGTAATGGAAGGTCCCCAATTTCCTCGCTTCGTGTTGAAGTGTCCTTGAGCAAGACTGACTACTGAACCCCCAACCGCTTCCGATGAGCAAATATTGGTGCTGTCTCTGTGTATAGTTGCCTCTGGCGTCGCTGTGTGTTGAATTGTTGAATATAACACACTTTGTAAAGAGTTTTGGATAACGGCACTGTGAAAATCCCATGATGCTTAACCACATAACCTGTCCCTGTTCTGTGCATTCGCCTATTCCCAAAATAAGCAAATATTAAAAGAAAATAGCCATCTACAATCTTGCGTAAGCTTTTAGATTGCCCGTTTTCTCTGAAGACAGGGTAAAAAGTACGGGGGGAAAGTCCTGGGAGACACTTGAGTATGCAGTAGGGGTTAAAATGGTTAAACTTATCATTAAATATAGCTGTTTTTGGCTGGTCTCTAAAAAGGGGAAAAAAGTCAAATATGCGCTGAATGTTGGACTTGTTGGCACTTGTGCAATTTTAATACTGTTCTTTACCATGTATAATTATCACACAGGTCAAACAGAAATATGAACCGTGAATAACATTTTCAATTTAGCCATTTTAGAGGAAGCTGTTATCCAGAGAGGCTTGCAAAAGTGCAGAGTTGGAGTCAGTGTGGTGAACCTTTATCAAACATAAACGCGGCACGTGGTTTATGGCATTAGATTAGCTGCTCCCACAGTCATTTAGCGGAAAAAATAAAAAGATAAATTCCTGCCGTCAGCCAGTTCCCTGCTCTTTTTTAACCCAAGACATTGCGATGCTGCATGCATTATGGGCTCCTACATCCGCTATTTTTGGTGCGTGACTAAATCAGGCTTGAATCTGCAGTCCAAACTGAGATTGTTCCACACATTGGGTGCCAAGGGGGGTGTAGAAGAGACTAGCACAGTGATTCCCAATTTTTTTTGGTGGGGTTTAACTGGTGGGTATTGAAAATGGTATTGCAAATAGGGATGGGACGATAAGCCATATTATCGTTTATCGTGATGAAAACACTCATGGAGATTTAATTTATTGTGAAATTGTCCTCCGTCATGCACTGGGATCAATTCACCTTTTATTTGCCGAGCTGCATTTCCGGTACCATTTAAACCCTCTATTGGTAACTTGATACAGTCTTTTGTTCACTCTCTACCAAATATCTTTGCCAAAAAATAGCCGATTCTTTGGTCACAATAATCGTGATAAGATAAGATTTTCATATCGTCCCATCCCTAATACAAATGGCCCCCCAAATAAAATAAATTAGATGAATATGAATTTAAAGCATACTACGTTGCCATAGAACAATCAACATGCACTATGACTATGATGTGTTTATAAAACATATTTTATTTGTTTGATCAATAATAAACATGCTCTGACTGAGAACACACTGATTGGTTGAGTGTTGTTGAGAGGTCAGAGGTAGGCTAAAAACACCGTCATTTTCAACCCATTTCATATCAGGGTCCCTTATATTGGGCATGTCATGAGCCACGGACCACCATTTGATGTGATTTAGCCTCTCAGACCCAAAACTCTTTTGTTATTGTTAGATAATATCTTGTCCACAATTCCATACTGTATTGATATGGGACAGACACAATCAAAACTAAATAAATTCATTCTCTAATTGTGTAGACTTCTTGTAAATTAGGTAATGCAGATGTCTAACAAGAGCTCTCAAGAGTTAAAGATCTATAAGGGTCCATTTGGTTACCAACTCTCCATCATTTAGCTGGGGACCACCTGGAACGCTGGTGGTCCCCGGACCACTGGTTGAAAACCACTAGGACACTTGGAGCGATGGGCAGGGTGTCGTATAGGGATGCGAGTAGCAAACTATGTTTTGGACCAGTGCTTTTCAAAGTGGGTTCCTGGGGACCCCCATGTAGCATCAAATCAGTTTAACCACGTTATTTACATCAGACATTTGAAGATGTGGGGGTCTGCGGCCAAATGCATAATAATTTGAGGGTTCCTTGACACAGCTGAAAAAGTTTGAGAACCACTGGTTTTGGGGCGACACTTTTTTTTTTTAACTATTGGCTGCTGTCCATCCACTGGCTCCGGATATGACCCATGTGTCACTGGCTTAATGGCAGCAGGGCGCTCCACAACCACAACTGTCTCTCCACATCCTCCACATCCTAGTGCCTCTGCTCAGTGCTGCACTGCTGGAGCCAGCCTCTTGAATCACTGATAAGAGCCCGGGCTCAATGGGTGCTGTGTGTGAGAGAGAGAGAGAGAGAGAGAGAGAACATGAGCAGCCGACGTCTAAAAAATAGATAAAGTGCTTCAAATGATCATGCTGCTGTATTATCACATTTTGCTGTGGACCCCCTGGTGTCCCCCCAAGGACCCCACTTTAAGAACCAGTGTCATAGAGAGAGAGCTGTGGTGAATCATGTTATCTCCACAGGAGATCGTGTGTGTGTGTGTGTGTGTGTGTGTGTGTGTGTGTGTGTGTGTGTGTGTGTGTGTGTGTGTGTGTGTGTGTGTGTGTGTGCGTGTGCGCGCGCGCGCGCGCGTGCGTGCGTGCGCGCGCGCATGTCCGCAGCTATTCTCACATACCACTCGTTTTTGCCCACAACGCATCCTGACACTACTGCGTTAGGTTCACCGGATTCGTCGCACGCCGTTGCTGCACGTTGAAAACAGCAGACCTACAAGCTCACAGTGCGTCACGGGTGTGACACGTTGTGAGCTTGTGGGTCTGCTACTTTCGGCACGGGACACCGTTGTGTGAATGAGCATAAATTACGCTTTAGTCAATGAAGAATGTAACAGTAGCTTAAATCCTATATACAGTACAGTACGGGGCAGGGCTCTATGTACAATACATACAGTACTGTGCCTCCCTCCCTTTTCACCAATGTTGTCGCTGAACACAAGCCGATGTACAAGCTCACAATGTAACACATTGCAACATATTGTGAGTTAAAGGATCTGTTCATCCGAGAATAAGGACGCCAGGGTCAATGTGGTTATAAGTTACATGCAGTCTTTAACATTTCGCAACACGATTGTGTTCCACCACCATAGAAAAACATGCTTTGGGTGCGCCTGCTTGCCTAGCGGTCCAGGCGCATACCACATAGGCTCTGATCGTGTGTCGCGGGTTTGAATCCCGATCCCGTCGACCTTTGCTGCATGTCACTCATCATCTCTCTCCCCATTTCCTGTCAGTCTGATGTCCTATATCAAGAAAGTTACCAGTAAGACTCCCTAATCGGGACATAAGCGACCGTCAGGTCGCAGCGTGATTTTAGGTCCAAAAATGTGTAAATAAAATCGGCCTGATGGTGGCGCTATATGGGACAGATCCATGTTGATGAGATAAGTGTAGACATACTGTGTAGCGATTTGTGTGTTTTTAGGGCAAAAACTGTAGGAGCAGTGTTGAAAAATGTGTGGGGGGCATGTGAGAAAAGAGGAGGTCCATGTTGATGAGATGTGTGTAGACATCTCTTTGTCTGTGGCAGAGTAACGCGGTGAGCAGCCGATTTGGGGGCATCATTTGGTCGTTTTTTAGCTTTTTGGCGGGAGTCCCTGGGGTTCCCTGGAGCTGCGGGGGTCCCTGGAAGGGTGGAGGTTGTGGATTGGCAGACAAGGAGTGTGTGTGGAAAATGTCACATGGATAGGGGCAACGATGTCATTTCGTAGTTTTTTAGCTTTTTGGCGGGGGTCCCTGGGGGTCCCTGGAGCTGCGGGGGTCCCTGGAAGGGTGGAGGTTGTGGATTGGCAGACAAGGAGTGTGTGTGGAAAATGTCACATGGATAGGGGCAACGATGGCGGAGATATGAGTAGGGCAAAAGTGTGACGTGACAGACAGACAGACAGACTGACTGAGTCAGTCAGACAGACAGACAGACAGACAGACAGACAGGCGGTAGAGGTTTTGAATCATAGTAACTGCGACCTGACGGACGCAATAAAAGCCTGAAAACAAATCTTAAAAAAAGAAAGAAAGAAATATATGCTTTGAAGACATACTGTAACTGACTCAGTGGTGGAGAAAAAACAGACAAGGTCTGGAGTGCACGAATATCCAAATATTTGTGATGATGATGATGATGATGATGATGATGATGATGATGATGAAGGTGATCTTTGAAAAAGAGAAAAAGATCTAAGACATGCTTCTGGCAAAAGTTAAAAAGGCTTTGAGTGAAAAACAAGGGAGGTCTTCCTAAGGACATATTGTGACACACTCCAGTCCTTTGACAAGCCAAGTTTTAATATAGTTTTGATCCTCCTTGCCTTTTCTCAGTGCTCATAGTTTTTTCCTCTCTTTTTTCACATTACTTTCCCATTGACCCAGAAGCACCTTAAAGACTTGTAGCCTAATGTCTATACGTCTTGAGGGTTCACCTGAAGTAGGCCCTACTTCACTCTCTGTCGATCACCTGGTTGTTTCTTTACTTAAAAAAAAATATATATATTTAGGTGGCCTTTTCATGATGGAAAAAAACAAAACTAAAAACTACGGGGTAACAACCCACGCACGGCAGCACAAACAGCCTTCTTACAGGGCGTGACTCAGCTGTGCATGTCTGAGTAAAGTTCTGCCGTTTTTTAGGTCCAAAGTGGACGTGAGACCTTGGACGAGAACAGCGAACACATTGTGTGCTTTCCACGTTTCTGGCAAGAGAGGTAGGAACAAGGAGAGGATGCGTGTTACATGGGAATGGATTGCGGTCCGTTTACTAAGGAAAGAGAGTGATGCTTGTTTGGAGAATTGGAAAGTTGTTCTCAATGCGGGGGTCTGGAGACCCTTGGGGTTCCTTGTGGGAGTCCCCGAATGATTGATAGGAACTTAATTGACCATCACAGGTCTGTAACTCAAAGACCATTTGGTTCCATTTTAACTCCAGTTAAAATAACAGTGTAGACCGGGGTCCAAGTGATAAAACGTTGTATCAAATGAGGGTCCGTGGCCAAATACAGATGAAACTGGGTGTCCCTAAAATAAAAGCAAAAGTTGAAACTCACTGTCCTATTATGAAGAAGCATCCTTCCCAAAACGGAGTTGTGCTTAAAGAATTGGATCATCTCCCCCCAGTCCCCGCTGGGTCCAACCGGGACAGTGCGCTCGCGGGGTCTTGAACCCCTGACTGGGAACCCGTCTCCTCCAGTGTGTTTACAGAGTATTGGCTGAGCTCGCTCTGTCCTCGTGGCGTCCCACAGGGGCCTGCTGGAGGACACTGCCAGACCCCGCCGGACTCTCACGCCCTCTCCGACCCCGGTTCAGGGGTGGCCCGCTGCTTGCCTGATGGAAAATCCACACAACGGCTGTAACTGGAGGACCGGCACAGCCTGGGGGGGTGGGGTGTCTAATGTACGTGCCTGAATGAATACAGTGATTGGAGGAGCCTGTGAGGAGAGGTGCTGCTGTGGCCCCTCGCTGGTCTGAATGAGTCAACAGCCGCAGGCGCGACCGGGGATCGGACGATAAGCGATATTATCGTTTATCGCGTTAAAAAAACACTCGCGATAATCATATCGTGGACATTTAATTTATCGTCATATCGTCCTCCGTCATGCACTGGCATCAATTTACCTTTTATTTGCAGAGCTGCATATCCGGTACCATTTAAACCATCTATAATTAGTAAAAGGTACTTAATAATATAAGTACTTTATAGTATTTTTTTCACTCTATGTAATCCTGGGCTCTGCTCTCCCTCTGCCGCGCCTGGGGAGACAAGGGACTGACCTCATGCTTCCTTCTATGCATGAGGAGCCCAAGTTGCTTCTTTTCACCTGACAGTGGAGATTTCCCTGGTTTGGACGTAGCGCGAGGAAGGAACACGTTATTCCAACCAGTTCCTTTCCCCTCCATCAGGCGCCCTGGCTGGCCAGGGGGAGGCATTATTGAGACCAGGATTACTGCATGTTTTTGTGAGGGTATCAACCCTAGGAGACACGGGGAGAACATGCAAACTCCACACAGAAAGGCCCTATCGCCAACCCTACCTAGGGTGTGGGCGCTGATGATGCGCAGGGAAGAACACGCCGCCAGTGCCCACAGCATCCCCCGGCGGGAATCGAACCCAATACCTTCTAGCTGTGAGGCGAAGCGCTAACCACTGCGCCAAGGCCATCGCGTGTTTGTCGAGGTTGCGGCAACAGAAAATGAAACGATCCGCCAATCAGAGTAAACCGCACACACACTGGATAACAAGTCAACAAGATCGAATCCAGACAGAGCCTTTGTAGCCTATACCATAACGTAACCATAATGCATTAACATTAACATGACATGTTACTATCTGAAGTAATGTTACTGCCCTGTCCCTGTGATTTTAATATGCAAACTGCTAATAAAGTAATCAATCAAAAGAACGAGAGATTTATCTGGGTGACTTACAGTGCGTGCGCCACGGTGCGTGCATGAATGTTTCTTTCTGACAACCACCTAAATATTGTCCAATTACCGTGATAGCAGACGCAATTTATATCCGACACAAATTGATTAGAAGTTTTCCCTGCCGGGAACTCAACTAGTGAAAACTGCAGATCTACAAGCTCACAACGCTCTTCACTTGCTGTGAGCTTGTAGATTGGATATTTTCACGAGGCCTCTTCTTATTCTTTTTATAGGCCTATGTAATTTCTTAAATGTTTTCGCTTGTTTTAAAACAATATGAATACATAATCATGTATGGATAGGCTATGCGGTCGGGTGAAATGACGCAAGGAGGAGGCATAATATAGGCCTATACACTGGACCCATATAGCCTACTGTAGCTTGTTATAGTCTTGAAATAAAACATAATTTAACAGACAAAACTATAGCCTGCATGTAGGCCTACTGACCACTGTTATTACAATCGGGGTTATAGGCTATATTTCTTTATAAAGACAACGGGTAGCCTATATATGTCCATGGCGCGCCAGAGCGCCACAGCCACAGGCGTGATTTTTGATTGATAGCATAAATAGAAAGGGAGATAAACTATCACATGTCATACAAAAAATAAATAGAGAGTTCACAGAATAAATACAAATTTGAATAAGAGCAATTGCTTGAGAAATGACCAGGGTCTGGGAACTGAAGCAGCTATGGGGCGATCAACATTATCCTCCACCCGGCTTTACTCTATACTAGCTTTTTATTGCTGTCAGACTATATTTTGTTTGGTTTAAATAGGCCTATACTGTTACATTTCATAATGAAATGTTTGGCTATTTATTATGATATGGTTAAACCATGGCGTGATCATTTGCATTTGGTGCGTTGTATTATACCAATAAAAACACTATTTCTGTTAGAAGCTGTTGTCATTGATTGTTCTTTAGATTCAGGAAACACCTATGAAGTGTTTTACTAGCTCAGGAATAAATCAATTAGTCTATTAAGTGTTTTGTAGCCTTATTCTATAGCCTAGATATTATTAACCGTAATCTAGCCTACTTGCGTTCTGGAGTCATTCAATGAAATGTCGGGTTGATGCGCTGCCGTCTCCAATCTCTCCATGTGTCCAAAATAACAGATGTATAAACTGTCGACAGGCCATGACGCAATGCGTTGGTATCTTGCAACTCTGTTTTTTTGGTGTGGCGCACCGCGCATCGTGCACGAATCACGATCACGGAGAAAAATTAAGACTCCACCGTTTGATTCAACAATGGTTTGGTTTAAGCTATAAAAAAGGTCTTCTCATTCTTTGGAAATCCCAGCATGACAATGACTGTGTCCCGTTAGTAATCAGGTCTTTATTTGCTGTGCAATTAATGAATGAAACTGATGGAGCAAAATGGCATGCCACACAAATCATTTATTTGAATAGACTCATCTTATTTACAGAATTGACACAATGAACTGACACTCTATCACTTCTGCTAATTATATAGGTATTCTAGGACTAGGTATTAGTATTAACTGAATGAGTGGTTGGTTTGATTTTATTTATAATTGAATTGAAGGCAGAAACAAGCATTAATTCATTATTTAATCGTGCGAAGACAGCCGACCCAAATTTGCGCAAGGAAACCCCACCTGCGGTTTTATTAGAATGCTATAAATAAAGTGCTCATGCTTCTCAAATAGACAACACAAATACAATAACTGGAGTTTAGGTATGCAGCAGGGATTATTAATTCCAGGGGTGATGATGTGCGGGGTGTAACCAAAACCAGTGTCTTTCTTTTCTTTTTTCTTTTTTTTTTTTGCAATGGCGCATGCAGCAGCAGCAGCAGCAGCAGCGGACCAGCGGTCCATAAATAATCAAAGCAAGCATGTAACATAATGATGATCAGTCAATCAAATTGGATATTAA
>NC_137818.1:49711413-49768913 GCF_963921795.1 Nannobrachium achirus
TGATGATGTTGATGCTTGCAGGCTGGTGGAAAAATACGATTTGAACAAAGCCCGAAATGCACGCATTGATTTTTATCACAAACTCATTTATGATAATATTTTAGGCCATGCAGTTGCTCAATAGGCCTTGGGAACCAACGGTTCCACCTCATGTGCCTCAAGTATCCTTTGGTCAGTGCCTTGTAAAAAGTCATCCGAATGAAACATTTTATCAGAAAGAGTTTTTTTTTGTTGTTGTACTGTAGTGGCTGAATGATGAAAACTGATAGTTGTTCATTGTCATCTTACTGTGATGTGTTTCGATTGATTGACATTGATATGCACACTATAAGAGCTAATCTTGCGTACGCGTGCAAGCATGTGTGTGTGCGCAGCACACACATATAAAGGTAACTGTATGTTTATACATTATGTAAATGAGAGAGTAAGTGTGAGACTGTTTGTGTGTACAAGTGTGTGTGTGTGTGTGTGTGTGTTTTCATTAGATTGGTGTAATTATGTTAGTGGTGTTGCAGGCAGCTCAGACACAATATCTGTCTGAAAAGGTCAGATAAATGACAGAGCTACACAGTACACACACACACACGCACGCACGCACGCACGCACGCACGCACGCACACACACACACACACACACACACACACACACACACACACACACACACACACACACACACACACACACACACACACACACACACACACACACCTCTCACTCTCTTGCTTTCTCTTTCTCTCTGTATCTCTCTATCTTTCTCTGTAGCTTTGGTCGCTCTGTGAAAGGTGTATTATTTTGGCTGTGTGTGTGGTGGCCGGTTCTCGTGCAAATGGAAGTACTGTACCCATAAGGGTCCATTTAGTACAATTTGTACACTGTACCGGGTAGTGAAAACGAGATTCATGGATTATACTGTGCGTTCTATATGCACTATTAGAACTGCAACACACTCTCTGCTTAGAGCAGTGGTTCTCAACCTTTTCAGGCAGCGACCCGCAAAATAATCCTATTTTAACTGGGGACCCCCCACCCTGACGAGCACTAAGAGTTGAGCCATTACATTTTGTATAAGACTGTTCTATTGTGAAAATAGCAGATCTACATGCTCACAACGCCTCGCAACATGGTCAGGTTGAGAACCACAGGACTATTAGAACTGCAACACTCTCTCTGCTTAGAGGAACATCTGTGACGTCTGGAGCTTTGACACAAACTAACACATGATTTAATTGCACAGCTTCTATCCATATACTGTACATGGTTATTAAATTGCTTCTTGGAACAACACAAAAGGCCTTGAACTTTTACACATGAAGAGAAATAGAACATTCAGCAATGATTTTGAGAGTTACAGTAATACGGAAGAATTGTCTTCATAAGTGGTTCTTTGTGTGTGTGTGTGGGGGGGGGGCACTCTGGAATGTGTTGTCTTGTTTTCCTCCGCATATTAACCATATAAGTATTAATTAACTATCAATTAACAGCCCACTCTTCCTTGCCATTGACACATTTCTTTGCTCCCTGATAATATTTCGTTGTTTCGTTGCAACGCATTGTGAGTTTGAAGATCTGCTCTTTTCATTATTTCGGAAAACCTTTTATTCCATATCCTTAAAAGTAACAGTTTTGGACATTTTGTAGATTTCCAGTTTTAAACTAGGCGTTGTAAAACATCAGGCTACCTCACTGGCCACTTAAAAAAAATGGCAGATCTACAAGCTCAAAAACGTATAGATACTGTATGCTATTCTCAAATATGTATGATGTATAATAGAATTAAGGAGGTGAAATTGACTTTAATGCTATATTAACTAATTGTGCTGGGTATCATGTCCGATCCAATACACCTTATTTATAGAGCACACTTAAAGGGCCTACACCATGCTTTTAAAACTATATTTTTTGTATAAATATATGCTCAAAATTGAGTCTTAGACAGGTTTTAACCCTCAACAAACACTCTGACCATTCTTTTTGTTTGTTCTAGCTCTACTATAATGAGGCTCTCCAGCTGCAATACCAAAACGGCCTCTGTTTGCTCAGGGGCGCATCTAGTGGGGTTTTTCCAGAAAAAAAGAAGTTTTTTGAAAAAAAAAAGAAGTTTTTTGGAAAAAAAAAGATTTTTGAAAAAAAAAGATTTTTGAAAAAAAGTGTTTTGAAAAAAAAGTTTTTGAAAAAAATGTTTGACAGTTTTTGAAAAAAAAATGTTTTTTTGAAAAAAAAAAAAAGTTTTGAAAAAAAAAAAAGTTTTGAAAAAAACATTTTTTTTGAATTTTTTTTTTTTTTACTCTGAAAAAAACGGGAAACGCGTGTGACGTCACATGCGTCAACTCTCAGAACAGCACTGTTCTGAGAACCCGTGGAAAGCTTTTCATCTCTGTCTTCCCAAAACCAGAGAAAGACACAATGTACAGAAATAGGACTTTGTGAGGATAGAAGGTGCCAGTGGGACCCCAAAAAAAGGTTTTAAAATAGAAAAAGTGAAAATTCATGGTGTAGGTCCTTTAACACCAAAGTGCTGAATGTGGACTATTCGCTTATTTTGGGCTTGATTTCGCAGACCTGTCCACTTGTTTCTCTCACAATATCTGGCAACGCTGATGACAACCATCATTGTACATTGCTATACAGTAGAATAGCAGCGTCCAATGAGACAGATGGAAATATGAAGTCAGCCCACAAGGAAACTACACCTCCTCTGTCTACTGGCCTGGTATATCTGGAATAATCCCTACAACTCACACGCCACATTCATCATTTTCCTGACAGAATAGAGTCTCCTATTGATAGCTGGTTGACTGCCAACCTGGCTAGCGTATACGTTCACCAGCCAAACTACATATAGTGACGTTTTCTACCCTAGCTGCTTAGTTCCACGTCCAAGGGAAAAAAAGATTATAGTCATGAATACAGGCTGTGTGATATTAGATGTTACAAAATGCAATCTGCAAGTAAAGCCGCAATCTTTATTTTTAATGAATCAAATGATTAACAAATCAGTATTGAGCAACGGCATGGCCTATTTCTCTCCTAAATACTCCCTGGCTCCCTAGTACACTTCTATTGAGCATTTTAGAACTGTGTTTCTCAACGTTTTCTGAATCATAGTGGTCCACTTAAAACCTAACCTTAAAAAAGTGGTCAGATGGGTGGGCCGTGTGCATTTTCAGAGCATGTTTATTAGGTTTGTATGTACTGTATGTCAAGGGTCTTCAACAGGGGGTCCTCAGAGTTACTATCGGGGATCCTCCAAATCAATGTGACATAGAAACTTTTTTCTTTTTTTATATGAACCACTTGAACCCTAGTGTCCTTATTCTGAGAACTTTAGCAACGCCTCGGGCTGCGAGGCGTTGTGAGCTTGTAGATCGGCTATTTTTGGCAAAGAGCTTTTGTGTATAGGGGAAAAAGACTAATTATAGAGAGAAAGGTCAAGTTTATTAAAGGAGCTATAGTCAACTTGTTCATTGTAGGGCCGACACTTTGTTTACATCCTAGTCTATAGACTAGAATGTAAACAAAGTGTCGGCCCTACAATGGCCAAAATGATTATTTTATCATTATTTTACGCTTTTTGTGGTCATTTTTGAATCGAAACACATATATGAAGCTTCTTTTTTTATAAAATATTTTCGAAACATAATTTTTATTTTAGCATCCGTTTTTCAAGAAAAAGTTGACTATAGCTCCTTTAAGTTAATTATTATTGACGGTTCAAGTGGTTAAATATCTGAAAACACACATTGACATGAATCCAAAATACACTGACGATTATGCTTTCAAACAATGAAACTATATGGAATCTATGAAAAGGTTGTGGGGGTCCCTGCTTCTTCTCTCTCAACTAAGGGGTCCTTCACCTGAAAACGTTGAACACCCCTGCTGTATGTCATATGAAGTGTTCTAACAAATCTCACAGCCATCTATTTGCAGACGATTGTTCACATGACTCGATGATGTGAAACTTTGTTGTGTGTGAGAGACTTTTTACTTGTGAAACCGTCCTTGTGTTCTGCTACTTTCTAACACCAAACATACCATGTCAGCGTTTGTGTTTGACCAAAAGTGTCCAAAAAGGTGTGTGTGTGTGTGTGTGAGTGCGTGAGTGCGTGCGTGCGTGCGTGCGTGCGTGCGTGTGTGCGTGCGTGCGACTCAGTGATGATACTGTAGGTTTGTGCATGGCTGTGTGTAAGGTCCAGATGGCATTGTATCAGGCTTGCTAGTGTGTGTGTGTGTGTGTGTGTGAGAGAGAGTGAGAGCACAAGGGAGTGTCAACTAATATTTTCTATCATTTTCATACATCCAGCCAATGGCTCACAGCGCTCTGTATTATGAAATTTTAGATTGGATATTTTTGAACAGCCCAAAAAATTACAATATGACTTTTAAGTACAGTATCATATCTGTTCCCCATTTTGCCGTGGGGACCCCTTGGACCCCTCTCTCAAGGACCCCCGCTCCGAGAACGCCACGCCGTTTCTAAAATATCGTCCCTATATGGAGCAGCGTGGAGATATAGTTGCCATTTCACCTTCACCCTGCGACGTCTTGTTAAACGGCGATGTATTGATGGTGTTTATATAAGGGGAAGGTGTGGCATCCATCTTGATTCGCCCCAACCCTCCCCATCCCCCACCATTCATTTTTAATTCATTTTTAGAGTGTGCACCCTTTGAGGGGGCGGGGTGTCGGGTTGAGACAGATTGTAAACGTAAGGCCAGAGTAGAAGTGTCCATAAAGTTGATTTAGAGCTCACTCTGTGGGAAGACGGGACCGGCGGTGAAGGTGGAATTTAACTCTTGTGGCGGTAAACCGTCGGACAGCTGCGAAGCTGAGCGCGCGCGTGTGTGTGTGTGTGTGTGTGTGTGTGTGTGTGTGTGTGTGTGTGTGTGTGTGTGTGTGTGTGTGTGTGTGTGTGTGTGTGTGTGTGTGTGTGTGTGTGTGTGTGTGTGTGTGTGTGTGTGTGTGTGTGTGTGGCGTGATTGCTCAGCAAACATCACCTGAGTAATAACGAACAATGAAATGCAACATTGGGCTTAAAAAAATGAACACTGTAACGATGATGAGGCCATGAGTTTCAAGGACAGTCGCGTTGATAACGCATCGCATTAAAGGCCAGTGGGTTCTCCAACCTTTCTCATACATACATTTTTGGAGAAATGAAAACATTTAAAAGCATGCTGAGTCACTATACTGCCACTGAGCAACTCCATTTTACTGAAACCATGTTTGAAATTAGAATTGAACACACAGAATAACAATACGAAGCAACTGAATTAAAATGGTAGTGGATGGAGTGTCCCACCAAATGTCCCACCAAGACACAGCAACCAATGGGTGTGAAGAGGGGCGGGACAACGGGCGGGACTTGACAAAGGGTGAATTGTATAGTTATATTGTATTAACATACTCTAGCATGCAGATCGGACAAAATTACATTTTATCCATTAAACAAAGTTACATTGTGAGGTTATAATGCCTGTGAAGGCAGTAACATTACACAGCTAACAGTATTAATGTCAAATAGATGGCCTTGAAAAAAAGCCCTATTACATGCTGGTGTCTCTGCAGTCTGCACCACCACTACCACAGTTAATTCCACCTATGAACCTCATGCTTGACAATAGGAGATAAGCTTGTTTTACCCTCCTAGTAAAATGCTGTGGTTGGACGGTATAAGGTAGCTGTTTGTTAGCTTTACAAGGGTCACGCAGACCCCAGTGATAGCAGGTGAACCCAGACAGCTGCTAGTAAAGTTGAGTTAAACACAGCCTCACGAGAAGACACACCTGCAGAAACACTGCTCCTATTACATTGCGTGCGTGCGTGCGTGCGTGCGTGTGTGTGCGCGAGCGAGATAGAGAGAGACAGGGTGGCTGTGGCTCAGGAGGTAGAGCAGGTTGGCCATGGGTCGGCGGTTCAAATCCCGGCTCCTCTTGTCTACATGTCGAAGTGTCCTTGGGCAAGACACTGAACCCTGCGTTGCCTCCGATGGTGTTAGCTCACCAGTTGCCACCATTGTGTGTGTGAATGTGGGAAGTGAGGACGCTGGCGTTGACTGTTCGCCGCTTCATTTCCCAATGTATGGAATGAATGAATTGTAAAGCGCTTTTAGTTAGCAACTTGCTTAGAAGAGCGCTATAAAAATGCAATTCATTATTATTAATATTATTGATTTATCTGTATGGAGGTAATATGTTTTCAAATGCCATGCATGTGCTTGCATGCCTGTATGTCTTCGTTCTATCAATGTGTGTGTCTGTGTGTTCCTGTGTGTGTGTGTGTGTGTGTGTGTGTGTGTGTGTGTGTGTGTGTGTGTCCGTGTGTGTGTGTCAGTGGGTGTGGATGTCCACTGATGGCAGCCCATTCAGAGGGCTGCGTTATTGTTCTAATGTCCTACTAAACTCCTGTAATAACACCGGTGTTTTATAGTGTCTTGTTATTGCAGCGCTGTGCCAATAAAACAGCTCTCATGTTGCACCGGAGTGCAGAAGTCTCCCCCACCAGGAGAGAGATGGCTGGGCAGATATGAAAGGATGGACTTGGCTAGCAGCGCCGCCAGCCTCGCAGTGGCAAGGCGATTAAGGCTGATTTGTACCTCGTTGTGTGACGCGGCGTGCAGCGCAAGCTTGTCCTCAAGCGCAGATGTGACGAGTTGTGAGATTGTAGTTCGACTTTTTTTCAGGAGCATGAACTAAACCTCATGGATATGCAGGGCTGTCACAACACAATTATTATATAATCGTCTAATCGCGATTATTTGACATAATCGCAATTATTTGACATAATCTTCATAATCGTTTCCATGTTGAAACATTTTCATATATTAAAAAAAGTCAAAATAGTGGAAATAGCAGATCTACAAGTTCACAACGCGTCGCGCTGTGAGCTTGTAGATCGGCTATTTCCACTATCAATGTTCTTTTTTAAGTATAATGTTGTCAAATAATGTCAGTAATGTCTTTGTATGTTTAGGTTATGTGTCACATCTACCAACTTCAAAGCCTAAAAGCCAAACAGAAATGTAATTGTCAACAACAAAAACACAATGAAATCATTAATCGCAATTATGTGACAATTAATCATCATTTAAAATGTAATAATCGTGACAGCCCTATGGATATGCCTGGGAAAGTGGACCTCCCCTCCAAGACCAAAAGAAATACACAATTGCGACAGACTCGTCTGAAATGACCACAACCACAGACCGTTCATGGACCAACCAATGAACTCCATTAGAGATTAAAGATGATTATAAATTACTGAATATCAGCATAGATCAATTACTGCATCATAGACCTATAGATAATACTATATATGCTTATTATAGCATCTGTCTGTCTTTGCGTCCATCCCAATACAATACAGCACGCTTTATTGGCATGGAGGTTCCAAAGCATCAATCTCTCTTGCCCCTCTCTCTCTCTCTGTCTTGCTCTCTTTGTCCTCAATTACTCTCTCCGTCTCCTCTTATTAAACTATAAAATAACCATATTGCAGTTGTGAGTCATCTCCGATTATCTACGCCAGATTCCCTGATAAAGAGTGCTGTTTCAGAGCCTCTGTGAAAAAGCACTGCAAATCCTCCTAAATTACTCTGAGGCTGCGGGCTAAATGATCCAGTCTCTCTCTCTCTCTCTCTCTCTCTCTCTCTCTTAGGTCTGTCACAATTATTACATAATCGTCTAATCGTGATTATTTGACATTATCGCAATTATTTTGTCATAATCGTCATAATCGTGAATGTTGAAAAATGTCAGAAATAGCAGATCTACAAGCTCACAACGCGTCGCATCGCGACGCGTTGTGAGCTTGTAGATCGGCTATTTCCACTATCAATGATATTTTTTAAGTAGTAAGTTGTCAAATATGTCAGTAATGTATTTGTATATTTATTTATGTGTCATATCTACCATATGCAACTTCAAAGCCTAAAAGCCAAACAGAAATGTAATTATCAACGACAAATACACAATTAAATCGTTAATCGCCAATTATTTGAGTGACAATTAATCGTCATGTAAAATGTCATATCGTGACAGCCCTACTCTCTCTCTCTCTCTCTCTCTCTCTCTCTCTCTCTCTCTTTCTCTCTCTCTCTCTGTGTCACACACACACACACACACACACACACACACACACACACACACACACACACACACACACACACACACACACACACACACTTGTTGGTGCGTGTTCTCGTTTCCTCAAATTATCTGGCAGTGGCAACATGCGTTCTTCCCTGCTATAGGCTCTTTGTTGGGGAGCAGTGTGTGTGTGTTTATACAGTCGTCTGTGGAGCGTGTGACTGTAGTTTACACATTGCTGTGTTGTTTGGCCTGTTCAGATGGACAGATTGTGGGTGACATGAATGAAAATGTCAGCCTTTCTGTCGCTGATTCGAAAACTTATCACCTACATACAGACAAATCAATCATTTTTCTCACTCCCAAACACATACACACATGCACGCACGCACGCACACCGATTCACGGTCTAGGGAAAAAAGATAAATAAATTGCGTGGGGAAGGAACAGATTGAAGTAGATTGTAAGGTCTTGTTTGCTGATGTTTGTGTGTATATTGTTGCACAGGGCACAGCTAGTTGCTGCTCACACACACACACACACACACACACACACACACACACACACACACACACACACACACACACACACACACACACACACACACACACACACTGTAAATGTTAGCGGTTGGCCTTCGGTTTTTGCAGTCAGCCAGTCGTGCCGTAGTATTAGAGATGCAACTATTGATTACCTTATTAAATAACCTTTTTGATTAATCAAACAATTGAGAAAGGCATTTTGGGGAGAGAAACAGCAGAGACATGAGCTCTTTTGTTTATTGATCCAGTTCATAAGCAGCGCTTCACAAAGCTTGCTCTTTCAACACGCTTTTCTATGTTCAGGGCCTGGTCACACATAGCGCTTTAGATGCGCCAGCTTCCCTTTTACCGTACTTCCATTTGAACCCATTTAGACCTGAGGACGATTCTACAAAATGTCTTCTAAATACTTACAGACTCATCTCTAAATATTTAGTTGTCCGTCTGTCACACCTCCTTGCTCCTATAATGACGTCTGACATCATAGATGTCTGATGTCATAGACCACATGAGACTGACAC
The DNA here is from genome assembly GCF_963921795.1 of Nannobrachium achirus. Taxonomy (NCBI): domain Eukaryota; kingdom Metazoa; phylum Chordata; class Actinopteri; order Myctophiformes; family Myctophidae; genus Nannobrachium; species Nannobrachium achirus. The sequence continues at coordinate 49,720,564 of NC_137818.1, forward strand.
AATCGCCCAGCAGTCTGCCGTCACCCAGGCAGATGCATGTGCTTCTCACTAGGGCTGTCACGGTGTGACATTTTACATGGCGATTAATTGTCACTCAAATAATTGGCGATTTAATTGTGTTTTTGTCGTTGACAATAACATTTCTGTTTGGCTTTTAGGCTTTGAAGTTACTCATGGTAGATATGACACATAACCTAAATATACAGAGAAATTACTGACATATTTGACAACTTTATACTTAAAAAATAACATTGATAGTGGAAATAGCCGATCTACAAGCTCACAACGCGTCGCATCGCGACACGTTGTGAGTATGTAGATTTGCTATTTCGTATCTTCGCCCCACTTGGAAAAATCCAAATGAAGCGACATTCGCTTCACCCCTACTCCACCCGTCGCGTCCTGACAGCCAATCAGCGTTCATGTTGTCCGGGGAGACAGAGATGTTTTTTGTGTTTGCAGTTGAGACTCCCTTTTTTCCGGGTGTTTCGCCTTGATTCCAACGAGGCATGATTTTTATACCAACGCGGACCTGCGCGACCAAAGTGAATCATGTTCATCAACGTGAAGTGCTTTGTTTTGCACTTGTCTAAAATGTAACTGTTTGAGTTGCAGAGGGATGGAGATTAAGTTAGATTACATTTGGCCTCATGTGCTCTGATGTTTTGTTTTGTTTTGGGACGTGTGTACTAGCTTTCTTACTTATTTTTGACCATGCAATTAAATAAAAGCTTCCTGTTAGGAAGCAGTGACCTGAATCAAACAACAGCTCCACGGTTGTTACAGAAAACAAATTGGCAAAGATTTTAATGATAATTTAACATTATAATTAGGAGCTTAAAGTGCGCTAGTTCCATATTGATGCAGGCATTGATTGATTGATCATTAACCGATTTAGGCCTGAACGTCACTTTAGATTTGAACCATTATTTTATCCTTTAACTATTGAAAAATAGCAGATATACAAGCTCACAGCGCGGCACCGAGTGCTGCGCTGCGAGCTTGTACAGTAGATCTGCTATTTTTGAAAAATCTTGTCATTTTTTGCAAATCTTTGAATATCTTGACTGGATTCTAAATCTTTTTCTTTCTTTTTTTTTTTTTTTTTTTTTAAACCTATGTTTTTGTCAGTGGTTCTCAAACCTTTTCATGTCAAGGACCCCCAAAATGAAATGTATTTGGCCATGGACCCCCATCTCAAAATATTTAGTGCCAGGGACCCCCCAGAAGCAAAATTTGAGTTTCAAAATGTTCACTTTAAAAATACATATATTCAAAGATTTGCTCAAATTTGTACAACTTTTCAAAAATAGCAGATCTACAAGCTCGCAGCGCGGCACCAATCGGCTGCCGTGTAAGCATAGAGTATAATAGAGAGCGGACCAGCCCCGCCCCCAGGTATCATTTCAATGTAAGTTGCTCAGTGGCGTTTGAAGCACCCGGAAGACTGCCGGAAGCATCTACAGCCATATTGCACGCTGATTGGTTGGCCAGACTTAGAGGCCAAAAATGTAATTGGCCGAGGCACTGAGCAGCCGCACTAGGGTAAACATTAGCCTTAGCATACGCACGCGCAGTAGCGTTTAACTCGGTTTAACTGCAGTTCCAGGTTTGACCACTAGGCTAATGGCTGCTTCAATGCTCTACCGCGGTTCTGGGGGCTTGCGTGTAAGTGGTCAGATAGGTGGGCTAAAGGGTTGAGAACCGCAGTGCTTACTTTGCATCCACAAGGTGTTTGTGGTGTGGTGTAAGCGAGGCAGGCAGTGAACACACGCTGCCTCCCACAGTCAACCATTTGACTTGATGATGAAGTGATTACGTCCCTGCAGTCGCTGGATGAGACTCACAATCCAGCTCATCAACACATCTTTATGACTCTCTCAACGGCTGGCAGTCCAGCTGCCCCTGTCAGCCTATACAAACCAACTGCTTCTGTGTGTGTGTGTGTGTGTGTGTGTGTGTGTGTGTGTGTGTGTGTGTGTGTGTGTGTGTGTGTGTGTGTGTGTGTGTGTGTGTGTGTGTGTGTGTGTGTGTGTGTGTGTGTGTGTGTGTGTGTGTGTGTGTGTGTGTGTATGTGCGTGTGCGTGTGTCTGTGCGCACGTGTGTGTGTGTGTGTACTCTGATTATCTTCTTAGCGATTATTCTATGAATTACTGTTTCAATTAATTGAATTCTCGAGAAGCATGGGTTTTAGATGAGCTTATACTAGATCTGCTACTTTCGTTACTTTTGAAAATTGAGGGTTTTAGATTAGAAATTAGATTATTTTGATTAATGTTGCACCCATAGTTCACATTGTTGCTGTATATCCATATACTGGGACATGCATGCCTATACACAAATCCTGTGTATGTGCGTGTGTTTAATCCCAGTGTGTGTGTGTTTGTCTGTGCGTGATGCATAAATGGTTGAGGTGTTCTGCTACAGTATGTGACGTGTGCGGTGTGTGCATGGTTGGCTTGTTTGCCAATTACTGTAGGTTTGGAGATCTCAGACATCTTCCAGACCAGGGGTCTTCAAGGGGGGTCCTCAGAGTTGCTAAAGGGGTTTCTTGAAATCTTTCTACTTTTTTATATTAACCTCTTGAACCCTAGCGTCCATATTCTGAGAACTTTAGGCAAAAATAGCAGATCTACAAGCTTACAACGCCTCGCGCTGCGAGGCGTTGTGAGCTTGTTTATCGGTTATTTTCGGCAAAGAGGTTTGCTGTAGAGGGGAAAAAAGAGCACACTAAGTACAGAGTGAACGGTCAAGTTTATTAACTCATTCTGAGCCCCACACATTAACGGATTATAAAGTCCACGATGCCACCTTCAGGCTGGCATCACCGCCGTTATCTTATTTTGAAGGCCAGAAGTCCACCGCGCAGTCACTTCCGGTCTGACGTCATCGGATCGTGCGCCGGAACCGTTCCGTGTCCACGTGGAGTTGTGTAATGGCCGACCGGAGCTTTTATCATTGTGTAACATAAGCGAGCATCTGCCTCCATCCTAGCTTCTAAAGTGTAGTTTTGAGATAATGGACATTAAAGATGAGATCCCCCGTCCACCTCAATGTTATGGATGGGACTATTTTGTGCTCGTGGAGCCGTGATGATGCAAAATCAGCGACGGATTTCGTCTCCGGACCGGCGGCCATTCTTCTCGGTAATGTACTCGCCGTTACAGTAATATATTACTTTTCGCGAGATATCCCGTGAATGGCACTACATATACTCTATTACATTTCGTGAGACATCTCGCGAATGGCACTAGATGAGTTAAGTATTGACGGTTCAAGTGATTAAATATCTGAAAACACAAATTGACATGAATCCAAAATACACTGATGATTGTGCTGTCAAATGATGAAACTATATGGAACGTTGAAGACCCCTGTTCCAGACAATGCTGGTGTGTGACCGTGTGCTCTCTGAAGATTGATCCAGAATGCTGCAGCATGCCTGCTCTTTAACCTTCCACAATGTCCCCACTGCTGCTGCTCTCACTCCGGGTTGCTGTTCGCATCCAATTCCCCAAACACTGGTGATGACCTACAACGCTGCCACGGCACGATCCACCCCAGCACCCCTTCCAACACACTTAGTATAAGCCAACACGGGACATCTGTCTCCCCTACATTTCCTCTATCCCAGTGTTTCTCAACCACTGTGCCTGGGGACCTTTGGTGTGCCCCTTGAAACTGCTTGAAAGCCAGTATTGTACTGTATTTATCGTTTTAAATACTCGCGGTGCGAGGCGTTGTGTGCTTGTAGATCTGCTGTTTTCACTACCGTTGTGCGACAGCCTTGTATGATGAAGCAGGGCTTTACTTTGCGAAGAAACGTACACATTTGAAACTTGGAGATACAAGGTTTCTTCCCGACAGTGAAGATATTTACACCTCGGTATTATGTTGGTGTGCCCATGGATTCTTGGGACATGAAAAGTGTGCCCATGCAGAAAAAAGGTTGAGAACCACTGCTCTATCCCACTGAGCACACGGCTAAAATTGGTCTAACACAGGTATAGATTTGAATTTTTTTTTAGACGTCTAAACTTAGACAAGACGTTGATTAGATGTCTATATGTAGACTAGACACACATGTGGCCAACACACCACATGTCCTACTGTATACTAGTCCAGTGGTTCTCAACATGTGGGTCGGGACCCCCAGAGGGGTCCCCAGATGATTAGCTTAATGTGCAACATTGTTTTCTTTCTCAACAGTAAACAAACCAGCATAAAGTTTAAAGTGTATAGATGGTACAGTATGTGCACATTTCTAAAAGTGACAATTTCTGGACTTTTTAATACCTCTAAAATGACAAATTAAATATTGGCCAAACTGTCAAATATTAGAGGCAGACCTCTGACCACTAAAATCGTTCCCAGTTTTCCGCCACAGTCTGAAAACTCACATCTTCATACTACATTCCCTAGCCCTCGCTGTTTATCATTGTGTCTCTACATTAGTTCTTTCTTGCTGTTTTCTTTTAAATATTATAAAATGCTACTGTAAGTGGTATAGCTCCATTTAGACTGATGATGGTTACAGTGCAGTACTGTAGATAGATGCTTGTTACATTATTTAGATAGATGCTGGGTGTGACTAGCATCTTTCTGTTTAGATCAATCTGTTTAGCTAGTTATATAATTTAGGTAGATGTGAGGTTTAATGATGTATCCCTGCTATCCTGGTTACTTTGAAGCAGAGGCGCCAAGTTTTGTCCACGCCGCGGGGGGCTGAAGCCATATCGAGCGCTACCCCTCGCCCGTTTGCATACACGCAAATAGGCTATAGGAGTGCTCCGCGGGGTGCCACAACCCCACAGCCCCCACAGACTTGCCGCCTATGCTTTGAAGCACATGCTTGTTTTCTCAGCAGTCTGATTACTCGACCGCCCTGTAGTATGTTGACTAGGTTTCATGCCACGTATAAACTCTGATCTACTCGGAGTGCATAAATTGTGCTGCTGATAGACATGAACCACTTGAACCTCAGCATTCCTATTCTGGGCCTGGGGTGGAACATTTTCCAAAAATAGCAGATCTACAAGCTCACAACACAAAGAGATATGGTATAGACAGTTAAGTACAGACAAACAGACAAACTCAGGTCTGTCCATCTACGGCGGGGGTCTTCAATGTTTTTATGGCCAAGGACCCCTTTTGCTGAGAGGGAGATGAAGCAGGGACCCTCACTACGTATTGGATTCATGTGTATTTTCAGACGTGACCTTGACCTTAGGCTCGGTACATGGTCTGCTCTTTTTTCCCTAAATACCAAACCTCTTTATGCTCACTAAAAGCTTTTATATATGCTATTTTTGGCGAATGTTCCCCTCAGAATGAGGTTGATGTCAAAATAAAGGAAAGTCCCCATCACACAAAGATTTGGCGGCCTGCAGTATCTCTGAGGACCCCCCTGGGGGTCCCGGACCCCCTGTTGGAAGACCCCCTGATCCATGGAGTTCATATATCACGTCTGCGGTTTGGGAGCTACTCTCGTAAACACTGACTCATTGTAATGTCACAACAGGTCGTGAGCACTTCTTAAATTGCTCCCCTCCTGCCAATCCTCCACCTCTCTCCATCTCTCTCCATCTCTCTCCATCTCTCTCCATCTCCATCCCTCCCTCCCTCCCCCCAGAAGCCCGTTGGAAGCCAAGCGACTAGAGGAGAGGAGCAGGGGTGTTGCACCAAATTCTGGGCCCTGGCTACTTTAACTATTGAAAAATAGCAGATATACAAGCTCGCAGAGCGGCACCGAGTGCCGCTCTGCGAGCTTGTAGATCTGCTATATTAGAAGTCAAATCCTTCTAAGGTTTTTTGAAAAACCTATGTTTCTATGTCAGTGGCACTCATACTTTTTCATGTGAAGGACCCCCAGAATGATATCTATTTGGCCACGGACCCCCATCTCAAAATATTTAGTTCCAGGGACCCCCCAGAATCAAAATTTGTGTTACAAATGTTCGCTTAAAAAAATACATATATTCGATGATTTTGCACACATTTTCACGACTTTTCAAAAATAGCAGATCAACAAGCCCTCCGCCACCTTGGGCCCTAGTATCTCAGTCCCACTTTTCCCCCCCTTGTGAAATTGTGACGCCCCTGCCTCCCCTCCCTCCCTCCAGAAGCCTGTTGGAAGCCAAGCGAGTAGAGCAGAGGAGAGCAGAGGAGAGGAGGGGAGGGTGTGTGTGTGTGGAATACTCTCTGGCATATTAGTTCCTGTCAATGTTCTGCCTCAGGAGAATGAATTCCCTCTGATACGAGACTCATCTCATTCAAGTGTTTTCTGCCTTCGGCCTCCTCTCTGCTCGCCTCGCGTGACCTCTACTGTATATCGTTTGCCTCTTATCTCCATATTTTAACTTTTTATGCTTGTTCTTCTGTAAATGAACGGCCCTGCTTCGTCGTACCACATTCCTCACACAATGGTTTTGAGCTTGTGTAGGTCGGCTATTTTTGGTACTTTTGAATTTGAATCCTGAAAACAGTAACAGTTTTGAAAGGATGGGGTTTCCACCCGACCACAGCAATATACTGGCAGCTGTGTCTGTGAAGCTCTGTGCAGAAAGCCATGCCATTACGCCACATTTCCAGTATTCACTTGATAATGCTTAGTTCAGTGTGATATCAAGTACCGAAAATAGCCGACCTCCAAATTGCGGCGCGTTGTGAGCTTGGAGGTCGGCTATTTACGGTATTTTCACCAAAAGGCCCTTTTAGAAATTTCAGACCCTGCCTCTCTAACATTCTCTGCTCGTCCCTGGCTGCCTGGCTGTGTGACACGGTGTAAGCTTGAATGTGGGAGCTATGTCTGGTGCGCAACACCGCTGAGCAACTAAGAGTTACTCAAAAAAGTGTGTGTGTTTGTGGTAAATAGAATACGTGCCTTCTGGACTGAGGTGAGGTGAGGTAAGGTCAGATAAGATCAAGTTTAATAACAAGGACAAGATAAAGAGATTATGATAAAGGTGAGATGAGAAGCAATCCCATGCTCTGAGATGAAGCGATAAGATAAGATAAGATAAGATAAGACAAGATGTTAGTTGTTACCAGGATGCCTCAGGGAGGAATTGGTTATGAATATAGATGGAGCTGCAATACAATAAAACGTGATTTGGCAGCAAAACATCAGCGTTGGATCTCTCCACAAAATATGTAATGCAGGCCGTTTTTGCATAAATCTATAATTCATGTAGGCTACTGTCCAGTACAACAACGACGACGAGAAATGTTGAAACAAGTGGAATGATGTTAAACGTACAAAGTAGACTAGATACATTTTTCAAGTGTGTGTTTACAGGGTTTTAGTCAAGAGGGTGTTTAGAGTGTGTGGTTTACAGTGTGTGTGTGTGTGTGTGTGTGTGTGTGTGTGTGTGTGTGTGTGTGTGTGTGTGTGTGTGTGTGTGTGTGTGTGTGTGTGTGTGTGTGTGTGTGTGTGTGTGTGTGTGTGTGTGTGTGTGTGTGTGTGTGTGTGTAGTTGTGTTTACAGTCTGGTCAAGGTTAGTGTGTCTTTACAGTGTGCATTAGTGTGTGTTTTTACAGTGTGTGTACAGTATGTTGTAATGTACATCAGTGGTTCTCAAGCCTTTCTGGATCAGGGCCCACTGGAAAATCTGAAAACGCCCAAGTTCACAATTTGAACACAATGTGAACACAATGTGAATGTAATGTGTTAATTAATATCATATCCTACTTGATCACAATGAAAACTCACTTTTCAATGTTGTAAAGAACACAATGCTATACATTAATATCATATCATATTATCATTATCAAATCGTATGTGTTTAGCCAATTATTTGGGGACCCACTTTTTATATACTCCCACACAGCCCACTAGTGGGCCAGCATGGCTGGTGTACATAATGTATGTTATGTTGAGTTCAGTGTACCTGGACATGTTTATTTAGTTGGTAAACATTGCTGTGTGGATACAGGAAGCAGGCACAGGTAAACAAAGTATCTGTGTGTGCACATGTGCGTGTGCGTGTGTGCATGTGTGTTTGAAAGGAAATCCCCGGAGTGTATGTACTCACTCACATGTCATTCATATTTAATGGCCACTAATGCAGTGCCCGTTGGGGGTATGGCTGTTCGGAACAGTGGCACAAATTGACAGAGCAAATAAAATCAAGGGTTTTCCCTGATTCCCTTTATAAGAATCCTTAAAGATTGTCTAAAAAACTATTCAGAAATAAAAATACATTAATTTTTATGGTCTAACTATCGTTAAAACGTTTATTAAGATAAGAAAATAACGCGTAAAGTTAGCCAAATCCTCATAGACTCCCATTGAGCTGAAGGTATTTTGGTACCAAACAGCGACATCTGCTGGGCCATTAATTGGAACAGCAGCTTCAACCAGGACCCAGAAGCGGCTTCATTTCTAGCGAATGGAACTTGCCCCTTATTGGTTGAGAGTGAGTGCCCGTTTAGTAGAGGGACGGTTTCGAGGGCTCTGGAAGAGCTGCTTAGAGCAAGGGTCTTCAACAGGGGGTCCAGCACCCTATAGGGGGTCCTCAGAGTTACTACAGGGGGTCCTCCAAATCTTTGTCTCCTTTTTTTATATTAACCACTTCAACCACTTCAACCCTAGTGTCCATATTCGGAGAACTTTGGCCAAAAATAGCAGATCTACAAGCTCACAACACCTCACACTGCGAGAATTTGTGAGCTTGTAGATCGGCTATTTTCGGCAAAGAGGTTTGGTGTGTAGAGGGGGGAAAGAGCAGACTAAGTACAGAGTGAAAGGTCAAGTTTATTAAATATTGACCGTTCAAGTGGTTAAATATCTGAAAACACAAATTGTATTGACACAAATCCAAAATACACTGATGATTGTGCTGTCAAACGATGAAACTATATGGAATCTATGAACAGGTTGTGGGGGTCCCTGCTTCACCTCTCTCTCAACTAAGGGGTCCTTGGCCTGAAAACGTTGAAGACCCCTGGCTTAGAGTGTTGTGGAAAAGTGCCGCATCAAGGAGGACACCTCATCCCCTCCACTTCAAACTATTCCTATTAGGGATGGGACGATGAGATTTAATTTATGGTGATATCGTCCTCCGTCATGCACTGGGATCAATTCACCTTTTATTTGCCGAGCTGCACTTACGTAAACCCTCTATAATTGGTAAAAGGTATACTTATAATATACGTACTTGATAGTCTTTTTTTCACTCTCTATCAAATGTCTTTTGCGACGCGTTGTGAGCTTGTAGATCTGCTATTCTTTGGAAATTGTTCCGCCCCAGGATAATGGATTTTGATTATCGCGATAATATCGCAAATCACGATTTCTTTTGCCACAATAATCGTGATATGACATTTTCATATCGTCCCATCCCTAGGGCCTAAGAAACAAAAGATACACCAGCAGAGTGTGAAGTCAAACGGAAAAAATGGTTTCTTCGAAAGACACATGATAATAGGCATGCATGCTTGCATTCATACATACAGTACGGTACTTAGATACATGCATGTGCAATGAACGCATGCCTGCCCGCAGGGATGTATAGATGGGCAGACATCACACTGTACATAATGTGTTTAGTGTATCCCCTGTTAATGTCTCATGACATTTAACTTCTGCTTATTTATAGAGCTGCGAGATAGAAAGATAGCGGTAAAAATAGAGACATTGTACTGTGTGTGTGCATGTGTGTGTGTGTGTGTGTGTGTGTGTGTGTGTGTGTGTGTGTGTGTGTGTGTGTGTGTGTGCGCGTGTGCGCGTGTGTGTGGGTGATATTTGTGTGTGTGTGTAGGCAGTGATGTGTGTGTGTGTGAGGACCGAGGAGGCATGGTAAAGTCTTGTCTGTAATTCACTTGTCTGTGTGTATATGAACAGGGCATACAGTTTGTGTGGGAGAGTGATTATGTGTGTGTTAGGCGGTGGCATGTGTGGATGAATATTGCATACTGTACGTGCTAATGTGAGTGGCGGTGTACTCTCTGTTCGGGTGTGACCGTACAGTCTGTGTGTTTATGTGTAATTGGATGCAATCTTGTGTGTGTTAGGGATGGGACGATAAGCGATATTATCGTTTATCGCGATGAAAAACACTCACGATAATCGTATTGTGGAGTTTTAATTTATCGTGATATCGTCCTCCATCATGCACAGGGATTAATTCACCTTTTATTTGCCGAGCTGCATATGTGGCACCACTTAAACCCTCTATAATTGGTAAAAGGTACTTATAATATACTGTACGTACTTGATCCAGTCTTTTTTTCACTCTCTATCAAATGTCTTTGCCAAAAAAAATAGCCAATCTACAAGCTCACAGCGCGTCGAATTTTTTTGGCAAATGTTCCGCCCCAGGATAATGGATTTTGATTATCGCGATAATATTGTGAATTGCGATTTCTTTTGTCACAATAATCGTGATATGAAATGTTCATATCGTACCATCCCTAGACCATACAGGCTGTGTGCAGTGTGTAATTGGATGCAATCTTGTGTGTGTGTGTGTGTGTGTGTGTGTGTGTGTGTGTGTGGGTGTGTGTGTGTGTGTGTGTGTTTATGTGTGTGTGTGTGTGTGTGTGTGTGTGTGTGTGTGTGTGTGTGTGTGTGTGTGTGTGTGTGTGTGTGTGTGTGTGTGTGTGTGTGTGTGTGTGTGTGTGTGTGTGTGTGTGTGTGTGTGTGTGTGTGTGTGTGTGTGTGGGGAAATGTCTGTGCTTATGTGTAATGTCTATGCATGTGCGTGTGTGTGTGTGTGCGCCTGCATGTGTGTGTGTGTGTGTGTGTGTGTGTGTACGCGTGCGTGTGTGTGTGGACAGTGGCTCTATTGTCCTGCCGGGACAGACAACAGCACAGTCATCTGTCCATGTGTAATCATGGCTGAACTCAAGATGAAAGCCACGATTGACTCCAACTCAAGTGTCAGAGAGAGAGAGAGGGGGGGGGGGTTCAGGGGACGAGACAGAACAAAAAGGAGAGGAAGAGACAGATACTTAGACAGGCTGGCAGAGAGAGGGAAGAGAAAAGCAAATGGCAGCGTCAGAGATGCAGAAAGATGGAGTGTATTTAGAGAGGAGAGAGACGGAGAGAGAGAGAGGAGGGAAGAGTTTACTTTCAATGTATTTATCATGTTTAGGCCTCGTATTAGGGCTGGCCAATATGAAAGACACAGATTTGAATGGATGGTTCATTCTATATGGTCGTTGACGGGTGGACACCTTGTATGTCCAAAACGTTTGGTTTTGTATTTATCATTTTTAAAATGATTTAAACTAGTGAAAACAGCCGATCTACAAGCACAGAGCAGAGGCGTTGTGTGCTTGTAGATCTGCTGTTTTCACTACTTTTGTGCGACGGCCTTGTATGATGAAGCAGTGCTTTGCTTTGCGAAAAAAAAATACACATTTTAAACATGGAGATACAAGGTTTCTGCCCGACAGTGACGACATTCTTCTTTTTTTATTGTACCATCATCGAATCTGACAATATAAAAGGAAACGTATACTATGTCCGCTTTAATCCCTTTATCCCTGTTCTGGTGCCAACAACATAACTTCAAAGATCTACACGTCCCCACGCTTCAGCACTTAGAATTTGTACGTGTCAATTTGTTGATTAAAAAAAGAAATGCTTCTCGATTATTCAATTCAGTTGCAGTTTATGATAGTGCCAAATCACAACAAGTTGTCTCGACACGCTTTGCATATAGAGCAAAGACCCGACATTGTCCCCACCCTGAGCAAGCATTTTTGTGACGTTGGCAGCAAAGGACTCCCCCTTACTTGAGGCTGATTTATTCTTGGTTGCCCACTAGCCTCGTAAACCAGCCTCCTCCAGAGGTTGCACACCACCAGTGTCATGCACCGAAAGTAGCCGATCTACAAGCTCACAACGCGTCACATTGTGGCGCATTTTCTGTTCAAACAACAATGAAAGTGAAAAGGTGGTATAACCTGTAATGTGCGTTAAGATCAGTGGTTCTCATTGGGGTCAAGGGAGCCTCAGGGTTTGTCGAGAGGGTTCCACATGGATCCTTACAGGTCTGTAACTCTCAGTTAGTGGTTCTCAACCTGTGGGTCTTATTTTGGAGGGTCCCCAGATGATTAACTTAATGGGCAACAACAAGTTTAAGTGTATAGGACATTTCTAAAGTGACAATTGAAGGACTTTTTAATAGAGGGCAGAAATTGTGAAAATAGCAGATCGTTGTGAGCATGTAGATCTGCTATTTTCACAATAAAACCGTGACTTACAAAATGTAATGCCTCAACTCTTAGTGCTCGTCAGGGTGGGCGGGTCCCCAGTTAAAATATGATTATTTTGGGGTCCCCAGTTAAAATATGATTATTTTGGGGTCGTGGCCTGAAAGGGTTTGAGAACCATTGCGTTAGAGAACCACCGCATCAGATCCAGTTCATTGTTAACCCGTTGTTCCGTGCGTAAACAGCGGGGGGGCGCTGTGGTGACGGATGGCTCTCCCCTCCTCCCTGTAAGGCAGTGCTGCAGTATGAAGTATGAAGTGTTACACTGCAGTCATCACTTTGTGGCTGACATTGACTTGGTGTGAAAGTGATTTGCTCTGTTCCTCCGCCCTCCATCTCTCCATCTCTCTCTCCCTCTTGGTTTGATGCCAGGCAGAGTGGCTCTGCCCTCCTCTTTCCCATTTCATCTCTCTCTCTCTCTCTCTCTCTCTCTCTCTCTCTCTCTCTCTCTCTCTCTCTCTCTCTCTCTCCAACCCCTCTCACCCCATCTCACCTTAATCTCAATCTTTCTCTCTCTCTCTCTCTGTCATAATACATTTGAGATGAATGAGATGACATCACATTACTAGGGCCGTGCCCTAATGGACGATTAATCGCTCGGTTTGGTCTTAGCCTTGCTTACTTTCTTAATAGTTTTATTTAACGCTTCTCTCCATTCCAGTGAATTATTTCTTGAAAGCGTTATGGATCTCCAGTGAGCCGTGTGTTTGTAGGCGCATGTAAATGTGTCCTCCTTCCGTGTTTTGTTTGTTTTAGTTTCAACGACACTTCTGGCCTTCGCTTGTCATCCTCTGGTTTTAACGTGGCAAAGCTATGAATTGTGGGCTATAGCGCTTCGAGCGAAGCCCGTGGCGGCAGCGCAGGCCAACAGGAAGTGCACGAAGGTCCCAGGAAAGTGTGCGAGAAAGACCTTGTGAGTCGTGACGACGAACCCTTATCAGAGACGTCAAAGTCCATTAGTGCTTACAATGAGAGGCATGTCTTTCTCTCTCTCTCTCTCTCTCTCTCTCTCTCTCTCTCTCTCTCTCTCTCTCTCTCTCCTTTGTCTTACAACTTAAATTCAATTCAGCATTCTTTATTGGCCTAAAAGTTACATTAGAGTGTAAGTGATGAGGTTTTTGTAAAGAAAGAAAGAAAAAGTTTTCTATTTAAAACGTAAAGCTCCATATTAAGCTAGTAATCGTTGCTATAGATTTTGCAAAGAAATCTCTATCTCTGGGTATTTGTTGTTGATAGAATGTGTTCTGTTTCTCTTGCAAATATCTCAGGATTCTCCCTGCAGCCTTACTGTTAATGTATGGATGTTTACCTGCTCTCTGTGAAGTGTGTGTGTTTGCGCACGTTTGCTTGCTCACTTGCATTATGTATGCTGGTGCACGACACGTTGAATACTCAGAGTGTGTGTGTGTGTGTGTGTGTGTGTGTGTGTGTGTGTGTGTGTGTGTGTGTGTGTGTGTGTGTGTGTGTGTGTGTGTGTGTGTGTGTGTGTGTGTGTGTGTGTGTGTGTGTGTGTGTGTGTCTTTAACACTTCCACACAATCAATAGGTAAAGGAATGATGTCTAAAAGATGCACTCTGCCGTCACAGCTGGTCAATAAACCAGAAGCCACGGAGCCCAAATTAGTTTTTGGGGGATTTAAGAGAGACCGCATTGAATCAACCGCAGCTCAGCAACTTTGTTATTTTGAAACAAACAAACCAAGGCGCTTCCCTTTCTCTCTCTTTTTTAAAATTTGTTATCAAATCTTTGCAATGACTCGCAATGATTCCACAAGAATATCGACGATTATGTCTCTGACTTGGTAAATGGTTCTAATAATCTTTTCCCCTTCTCTCTCTCTCTGTGTGTGTGTGTGTGTTGCGTTGCAGGGCTGCTATAGGAGGCTGCAGGGGATGACGTTGTAAACCTCAGCGGGGGAAAAGACCCACAGATAAAAGACGAGACGAGCGAGGAGCATCGCGTTTTGGGCGGCCTTCTCCTTGTCCCTCTGGAAGCCCGGTGGCCTGCGGCGCTCCAGACCGTCTGCACACTAACACACACACACACACACACACACACACGCACAAATAAACACACACCCCGTCCGCTCCTCCCCTCCCCCCTGAACCGCCATGCCCTCCCGCCCCCTCCCGCCCTTCCTCCTCCTCCTCTTCCTCCTCCCCCTCTCCCCGGCCACCCCTCCCCCGCCGCCCACGCCGCCACCACAGCCCCCGCCGTACCTCTCCTTCTCCCCGCCGGAGGGGGGCCTCACGCACCTGGTGGTGCACAACCGCAGCGGCGAGGTCTACCTCGGCGCCGTCAACTGGATCTACAAGCTGTCGGGGAACCTGACGGCGCTGCGGAGCCACGTGACGGGCCCCGTGTCGGACAACCCCCGCTGCTACCCGCCGCCGGGCGTGCAGTCGTGCCCGCTGGAGCTGGCGCTGACCGCCAACACCAACAAGCTGCTGCTGCTGGACGCCGGACACAACCGGCTGATCGCGTGCGGCAGCACGTCGCAGGGCATCTGCCAGTTCCTGCGGCTGGACGACCTGTTCAAGCTGGGCGAGCCGCACCACCGCAAGGAGCACTACCTGTCGGGCGTGGCCGAGGCGGGCACCATGTCCGGCGTGGTGATCCCGCCGGACCTCTTCGGCGGCGGCGGCGGCAAGCTCTTCGTGGGCACGCCCATCGAGGGCAAGTCGGAGTACTTCCCCACGCTGTCGAGCCGCCGGCTCACGTCCAACGAGGAGAACGCCGAGATGTTCAGCTTCGTGTACCAGGACGAGTTCGTGTCGTCGCAGCTCAAGATCCCGTCGGACACGCTGTCCAAGTTCCCCGCCTTCGACATCTACTACGTGTACGGCTTCCACAGCGAGCAGTTCGTGTACTACCTCACGCTGCAGCTCGACACGCAGCTGACGTCGCCCGACTCGGCCGGCGAGCAGTTCTTCACCTCCAAGATCGTGCGGCTGTGCGTGGACGACCCCAAGTTCTACTCGTACGTGGAGTTCCCCGTGGGCTGCACCAAGGACGGCGTGGAGTATCGCCTGGTGCAGGACGCCTACATCGCCCGGCCCGGCGCCCGGCTGGCCCGCTCCCTGGGCCTCCAGGAGCACGAGGAGGTGCTGTTCACCGTGTTCGCCCAGGGCCAGAAGAACCGCGACAAGCCTCCCAAGGAGACGGCCCTGTGTCTGTTCACGCTGAGGAAGATCAAGGAGAAGATTAAGGATAGGATCCAGTCCTGCTACAAGGGCGAGGGCCGACTCTCCCTGCCCTGGCTGCTCAACAAGGAGCTGGCCTGCATCAACTCGGTAAGCAACTCTTCAGTTGAGTGTGGTCACAGTGATAAATGATTCCCAATTGGCTGCAACTGGTAATCAAACTAAGCAAACCTTCTAATGAATTAACATTAAATTAACAACTTAAAATCTCTCTTGGGGGGCACACAAATGCAACATCATCGTCATACTTTTCCACTTTTCTTTTTTTGGTCCAGATTCTCCCTCTGACTCACTGGCGGTCTTCAGGGAGGAGTTATGTATTTGTTAAGTGGTGATTAATCCTAAACTCACTTGGGTTTAACACTGCGCTACATTCATATCGTCGCGGTCGGGTGGAAACCTTGTCCAAAATCATTACTTTCCAAGAAATGGAAAACAAACGACTTTCAATAGATGGATCCCATGTAGTTATTATTTAGACACACGCTCTTATTAATGCTTTTCTTTGGTTAAATATTTATAAAACCCGCAGACACACTTAGAGTAACCGCTTTCACTTACAACAAGAACATTTAAAAAAAGCGAGTTTGTAGAAGATAAGATGATGTAGAGCAGGGGTCTTCAACGTTTTCAGGCCGAGGACCCCTTAGTCGAGAGAGAAATGAAGCAGGGACCCCCACAACCTTTTCATAGATTCCATATAGTTTCATTGACAGCACAATCATCAGTGTATTTTGGATTCAATGTCAATTTGTGTTTTCAGATACCAGTAAGACTCCCTAATCGGGAGATAAGCGACCGTTGGTCGCTTATCTCCACAAATATCACAGCCTCCACCTCTCACGTCATACGGGCAGCCATAGTTACACCTGGAATGTTGAATCTCCATATATGGAGATAACCTACCCATCACACAAAGTCTGACCTCACCAGCCCATACCTGGGCATGGACGACTTATATCTCCATATACGGAGATGGCCATATATGGAGATACGATGACATCACAGAGTCCACAGCTGATGATGTGGCGTGATGTCATACAATACACAAACAAGCCCTATATAAAGGGGCAATTCTCACCAGGGAAGAGAGCATTCCCCACTAGCTGAGTATCTTAAGATGGTTGGATGTGATGATAAGCCACAAATAGGCCAAAAGTTTGTTTTACCAATTATCAAGACATACGGGCAGTTGACAGTTTGCCATTGTTACTCATTGAAGTTGAATCTCCATCTGAATCCCTTTTATGCCCATATATGGAGATCCCTGCTCTGAGTATCTGACATCACTAATCCCTTTTATGCCCATATATGGAGATCCCTGCTCTGAGTATCTGACATCACTAATCCCTTTTATGCCCATATACAGTATGGAGATCCCTAACAGAATCCATTTTATGCCCATATATGGAGATACCTGCTCTGAGTATCTGACATCACTGTGATGTCACCTGTTTATGCCTAAATATGGAGATCCCTGCTCTGAGTATCTGACATCACTGCGATCTCACCTGTGATGTCACAGTGACACATCACCTCAGTATCTGTGATGTCACAGTGACACATCACCTCAGTATCAGGCGTTACACGTATACATTGAGCAGGGCAAAGGTGTGACGTGTGGGACGGACGGACGGACGGACGGACGGACGGACGGACGGACGGACGGACGGCCGGTGGAGGTTTTCATACTAAACTGCGACCTTACGGTCGCAATAACCACTTGAACCGTTAATACTTAATAAAGTTGACCTTTCCCTTTGTACTTAGTCCACTCTTTTTCCCCTCTACAACAAACCTCTTTGCCAAAAATAGCTGATCCACAAGCTCATAATGCCTCTGCTGCGAGGCGTTGTGAGCTTGTAGATCTGCTATTTTTGGTTAAAGTTCTCAGAATAAGGACACTAGGGTTTAAGTGGTTAATATAAGAAAAAGGAGAAAAAAGTTTCTATCACACAAAGATTTGGAGGACCTCCTAGAGGTCCCGGACCCCCTGTTGAAGACCATTGATGTAGAACATTAATTAAACAAAATATACGAGGTTTCCACCCGACAGCGACGCCGCCCAACAAGACAACGACCCTACTTTGAAGGGCGTCATCACCTCACCCTGGGCTTAGGCAGCACCCTGGACAAAAATGTCATTGGTTTCCAAAAATACAAACAACCCACAGGGTTGTTTTCACCCTGCATCCCAACTGGATAATGAGTTCAGCTTGACCTTTGTCTGCGACGCACAGAAACAGTCCACTGAGGAGAGACCAAGGACTAATAGATTAATCCACTAATTCCCTGTCGCCGCAGCACACTGGTTCTCAACGTGGGGTCCGGGGACCCGCCGGGGGTCCTTGAGGAGTTAACGAGTTTGTCTGAGAGGGTACAAAATGGAACCAAATGGACCTGTACCTGTTCAGCAGTGTTTTTTTTTCCACCCATTTCATATCAAGGTCCATTATGTATTGGGCATGTGAGCCACGGACCACCATTTGGTTGAGACTTAGCCTCTCAGAACCAAGACTTATCGTTGGATAAAGATGTTGTCTACAGGGTTAAATTGCACATGTTTACAGAGTAAATTTGGGTCCCAGAGATGAAAAATAGTATAAAGTGGTGCAGGTCCATGGCCATGATGATGATGATGATGATGATAAGAGTAGTGTTTTAGTAGGTGTGTGAGTGTGTGTTAACCGTTGAGTAAGCTGGGAAGGCTAAATACTGTGTGAGCTGAGAATGACCTTTAATCGTTGCCAGGAAAACGTTTGCAGGGAAAACGGTGATCGTGTGTGCGTGTGTGGCTTGCGTAGAAGTGTTTTAGACCCACGAGTCGGTCTTTAAACTCTTTGCTCAACTGAGACTTGAGGACAATCTCACAGCTTTGGTTGTTAAAGCTGGGTGGAAACGATTAGAGAGTTCAGTAGAAATGCCTCGCAGAACCAATCCAAGGACTTTAGGGAAGTGAAGTGGTTCTCAACCTTTACTGGGTCAGGGCTCACTTGAACATCTTGAAAGCGTTTTCATCTGACAATTTAACACTTAAATGATCAGACGCACACCTACACACACGCGTGCGCGCGCAGGTGCACATGCACGCACACACACACCAGACGCACAAGACTGATGTCATATTGATGATGTCATATTGATATCATTGAGGACTTAATCCATATTTAGGCAAGGGAACGCATACACACACACGCACAGGCGGACTGATATTCGAAAAGTTGAACGTAAACGGTTCAAGGTTTGATGACGCAAATTCTCAAGGTCACGCTCGCTTGAGGTGGCTGCGTTTCTTTCAATGAATGAAGATGGGACAAACTGTGACATGACTTTCCACGACCCGGAGACTGTGGTTCTCGAACTGGGATCTGGGGACCCCCAAGGGTCCATAATGTGGTTCCATTGGGGACCCCAACAACATTCATCAATATATCCTCAACATCAGTTGAACCATTTTAATGTTTATACTATTTTCAAAGGACTCTTCAGAATTGTGAACACATTTGGCACCCCTCTTTTCAGATGGGGGTCCGCGGCAAAACACATGACCAGTCTGAGATCCAGTGATTTTAAAAGGTCTCCGGGTACAAGAATCCCTCTCGTTGTCTCCACCCATTCGGCCACGCGGCCAAAGTGGGTAATAGGGAAGATCGATAGCGGATCAATATCTCTCAGCTAGCTTTATGTACTCTGGGCTGTTTTATGGGAAGAGTCTGCAGCATATTTGGTACAGTCAGTTCACGTATACTGTAGTATATTGAACAGGAGGACATTGTCAGCTTGGGATGCGTCTGTAAAATCCTGAGTGTGAAAGTGGAACCGAATGGACCCTAAGGGTCCATTCGGTTCCACTTTCACACTCAGGATTTTAAAGTGTCCTGGACAATGTCCAGAACTCCACTTTAGTAGCCTGCTGAGGCAGAGAACCAGAGGTGTGTGTGTACTGTATGTGTAGATATCCAGTATTTATGTAAATATGACATACTGTACTTATATATCTTGATCTTCAATCAATACTGTATTGTGTGTACTGTGTACGTGACTGTTTGTTTGTATGTCTGTCTGTGTGTGTCTGTGTGTTTCTGTGCGTGTGTGTGTGTGAGCCTATACGTGTTGCTTTTATTTGCTAGCAGACACTTGCCAATCAGGGCTTCTCAAACTGTACGGCAGCCATTTAAGCAAAACAGCATGAAATTCTCATTTATATAAAAGGAGAGAAGCTGCTTGACAACAACACTACGTGTGTGTGTGTGTGTGTGTGTGTGTGTGTGTGTGTGTGTGTGTGTGTGTGTGTGTGTGTGTGTGTGTGTGTGTGTGTGTGTGTGTGTGTGTGTGTGTGTGTGTGTGTGTGTGTGTGTGTGCTTCATCTGCACCACTCATTCATGCTGCTGTCACTTCCGATTTTCGATTCATCCTCAGCATCGTTCTCTCTCTCTCACGCACGCACGCACGCACGCACGCGCGCACGCGCGCACACACACACACACACACACACACACACACACACACACACACACACACACACACACACACACACACACACACACACACACACACACACACACACACACACACACACACACACACACACACAGTGCTGTGATGAATAATTCACCCAGTCTTACCTTGTGTTATTCACTTGCTGCTCCATAACAACCTGCTATAAATCTCTTGACTGCCCTCTCTCTCTCTCTCTCTCTCTCTCTCTCTCCCTCTTTCTCTCTCTCCATCTCTCTCACTCTCTCCTTTCTCACTTGAAAGCCGTTATTCTTAAAACCACTGCTATTACTTTGCTAACCCCATTCTCTTCAACACCTCTCCTCTCCTCTCCTCCTACCTCATCTATCTCTTCTACCACTCCACTCCTCTCCATCCTCCTCTCTCTCTCTCTCTCTCTCTCTCTCTCTCTCTCTCTCTCTCTCTCTCTCTCTCTCTCCCTCTCCACAGTAGCTACCGTGCGTCGTCACTCCTCCTCCTATAGGTCAGCCCACTCCATCTTGTGTTTGTGTCATATCATGCCAGTATGTGGTTTATACAAGGTGACGGTATGGCGTGGGCCCACACTGTACGCACCACCCTGGCAGGCTACAGGATCGTGTAAAACTCCCACGTTTTAATGTACACAGAATTAAAATAATTATGCTAATGAGAGCAACGCTACACGACTGTCCTTTACAGCCATCTGCCGTGCTGCTTGCATCCATCAAGGACAATGTCAGCAGTCCCTGGGGACGCCGCTCTGATTAATATATCATCCTCACGCACCCACGCACGCACGTATGCACACACACACACACACACACACACACACACACACACACACACACACACACACACACTTGTTTTAATGTACATATTTCCTCGTCATCTTGGTGTGAGTTATATTTTGCCTTACTGTCGGTAACGTGGGAAAAGCTCAGAGAGTGGCGGTGTAGAATACTGATTACAGGACTGTGCACCTGTTCCCACCGGGTTCCTATGCGCTGAAATACAAGATTCAGTGCCATGCATTGTGAGCTTGTAGATCGACTAGTTTTACTATTTTACACACGACACACATCGTACGACAAAGTATGAGCGGCAGCAGCTCAGGAGGTAGAGCGGGCCGTCTTGGAATCCGAAGGTTCCAGGTTCGAATCCCGGCTCCCCCTGGCTAAGTGTCAGAGTGTCCTTGAGCAAGACAATGAACCCCTAAGTGCTCCCGATGAGCAGGTTGATGCATGGTTCCCTCCGCCATCAGTGTGTGAATGGTGTGAAGTACATTGTAATGTAAAGCGCTTTGGAGAAAAGCGCTATACAATTGCAGTTCATTTATGAGGTGTAAGGGGTGAATATGGACGGACCAATGTCTTTTGTCGGAGAAACATATTTTTTGCGTTCAATGCCATGACATCCAGCACTAGGGTTTCCGGACATGACGTCGGCCATTTGCTTATGCCTGATCGACTCATATCTATGCTTACTGGATGTTTTCATCATGACCATTTGAACGGGGAAGGTAATGTTACTGTGATTGCGAGGCGTGGCTTGTAGCTCCTGACTTTTGGCGTGGTGCCATCTCTGGTGCCTAGTGGGTCTAATTAGAGCCGTCAGCAGGCCCGGGCCAGCACCAGGGAGGTCCAGTTGTCACGGGTCACCTTGCATGGCTGTGGGCTGAGCAGCCCTGTGGCAAAACCCCACACATCACTACGACTACAGCATCGATAAATAAGATCACCTACGCACACACACAGAGGGGAATGGAGGGGGGTTGAGAGAGAGAGAGAGGGATAGGCAGTGTTCGGAAAGTTCACTTTCAAAATGAACTAGTTCAAGTTCAAGTTCAAAACTTCTAAAATGAACTAGTTCATTTCATAGTTCATAATTCTACATTTTGAACTAAAGTTCATGGTTTCCCAAAATGAACTAACTTAGTTCTTTTTAGTTCTTTTACCCTAACCCTTTAACTATAATATTTTTTATACTTTTGGCTATTCAACTGTTTGTTTTTTGTTTGTTTTTTTTGCAACACACGTCATACGGCGAAGTATAGTCAGGCTTTACTTGCGAGACGTAACAAGGCTGAGACTCACACAGCGCTTCATGTGAACTTGTGAAGAGAACCACCCAGGCAGACAACAGCACTGCTCACATATCAACTTTCGCGAGGTCTGCAAGTCTGCAGTTGCGTGCTATTGGAGCATGTGAATGAAAAGAAAGACGCGAGGACAGACGACCGCGGTCCGCGGCACGAACGAGCCGACGAGCGCCGTTCATGGACGTCAGAATGAACGCGTTCGACAATAGCGTTCATCAAGCGAAAACAAAGAACGTTCAGTTCACGTTCAGCCAAGATATGAACGCGTTTGTGAACGATCGTTCATTGAACGCGTTCGGGTAAAACACTGGGGATAGGGAGAGAAACGGAGAGACAGAGAGACTATCCCATATTATTCTCTTCCATTGGGCCACATTATCTGTAAACACAACAGTCAATTTCCTCTGTTATGCAGATGATACACAACTGTACCTGTCTGTAAATCCTCAGGACTAAATCGATCCTCAAGAGGATTTACACTGATGGCTCAAAACCTTTTAGTGCTAAATAATAGCAAATCAGAACTCTGTCCTCTGCAATAATTCAACATGATCTTGGAGATTTCACCACTAACGTCAAAACGGAAATTAGGAAATATATATATTTAATATGTATTTATTTGGTTACAGCAGGTTACATACAACATAGACTACTTGCATTTGCATCAGCATTTGATCCCAGTGTCCCTTTTTTATTTTATCTCGACAAATAAGTAAAAAGCACCTACACATAAGACAAAGGCAGACACAGACTTTTGTCTTTGACAATGATCTTAACTTCAACACACACTTAAATACGTTGGACCAGTCGTATTGTTATCAGCCAAAGACATCTCTAAAATGTAACTCTGTCAACTCTGTGTGTTTATCATCTTAAATGCCAGTTCAACAAGCTCACAATGCGTCGCCCCTGTTTATGTGTGGGTGTGTGTGAGAGTGAGTGGGTGGCTGTGCGCGCCTCTTATCTTGCCCTCCAAAGAAAGAGGAGCTAAACAACGGAAGCAGTAAACACAGGGAAATGGGCTGATAATGAGAAGAGTGCTGTGTGTGTGTGTGTGTGTGTGTGTGTGTGTGTGTGTGTGTGTGTGTGTGTGTGTGTGTGTGTGTGTGTGTGTGTGTGTGTGTGTGTGTGTGTGTGTGCGTGCGCGTGCGCGTGTGTGTGTGTGTGTGTGTGTGTGTGTGCGTGTGCGTGTGCGTGTGTGTGTGTGTGTGTGTCAAAAAACACAAGCAAGACGTCAGAGTGAAAATTGCTTCCTATAACAGACAATGAGGACAAAGGCACCAATCTCTTTTCTTCTTCTCTGCTCTCTCTCTCTCGCTCTCCCACCCTAGAGTGTATAATAATGTTTATTAATATTTATCAGAGTTGATTACAGTCTCTCTCTGTGGCATTATGTATTCTCTTCTCAAGGCGTTGGATGACTGTGGGATTGCGTGTGTGTGTGACTGTGTGTGTGTGACACTGTGTGTGTGCGCACGCGTGTGCATGTGTGCGTGCGCTCTGTCCCTGAATCCATTCATTATAAAAGCTAAACTCCTCTCTCTCTCCTACACACCCATTCATTCTTGTTTTCTCTCTCTATCTCTCTCTTTCTCTCTTATCTCTCTCATCATTCTCACCCTCCCTAGCGGTATGTCCCCCCTGCCCTCTCTCATGTATCCCAGCTGCTTACTGAGAGAGAGAGAGAGAGAGAGAGAGAGAGAGAGAGAGAGAGAGAGAGAGAGAGAGAGAGAGAGAGAGAAGGAAAGATGAGAGGTAGACAGACAGAATAGACAGACACCAGAAAAGCTGAAGTAGAGGCAGACGGTAGGGAAGCTGATGGTCCCGAACAACATATCTCAAAAATGTGCAATTTGTTAGATACCTCGCAATAGATAAGCGCATTCAGGCTCCCTGGAGGATGAACCCCATTAATTTATGACAACATGATGTGGCCCGATAGCGCCACTCTGAGGACCTAACGTGAACTTGCATGCAGATTGCTGAATTAACCCTACTGAATTTGGTGACTCCATGGACTCCTCTAGTGCCACCTTTAGACTCTTACTCTTGTTATCTACACATTCTTTCATTTACTATCGTATTGTTAGTTATTGACTATTGTGATTTTTTGTTCACCAAACACTATTGTGGTTGCGATTATAATTTTGATACATGTGGACATTTTATTACCTTACATTTTATGTTTTATGGAGTATCTCAACAGTGGTTGGAGCCTTGTTGTAGGTGGTCTCGGGAAGGAGACTTACTTTTTAACAAGTAGTTCTGCCTGAAACTCAAATACGTGCAAAACCCTACTACCTAGTCCAACCGTTCTTGATTGATTCATTAATTAAATAGCCTACTTCATTAACAGTTTGCAAAAAAAAGCACAGAAAAGGGGGCATGGTGGCGCACTCGGTAGTGATGTCGCCTCACACCTACAGTAGAAGGTCCCGGGTTTGATTCCCGCTGGGTGGAGTTGGGGGAAAAGCCTTTCTGTGTGGAGTTTGCATGTTCTCCCCATGTCCCTTAGGTTAGTTAATGCATTGCATTTTTTATGCAATGGACCTCCCTTCCACGCGCTACGTCCTGTCAGGGAAACTCCCCCCAGTCAGGTGATGCTGTACAAGTTGTGTGGAGATTAACGCCTAGAGACTAATGTGACCTAATGCTTACATCATGACACAACTTTGCAGTTAAAGTTCATTGCTGCGCTCATGTCAAGGAAAGAGCTCAGCGACTTTAGGATTGGGGAGGACATCGTTTGTTCGTCAAATGGGTTTGAAATGTGACGTTGTGGCCTGTCACAGAATTGGTACATGGAATAAACAAACAGCGCCATTTAAACAGCGCCATTTGTCTGTCTGTCTGTCTGTCTGTCTGTCTGCCGTCCTGCTCCTCTCCCTTTATGGCTGTCAATTAAACAAGTAGCTTGCAGTGGTGCTTTGGGATTTTTTTTTCCGGGCGGACGGTCATTTATTGACGTCACGTGCACGCGCCTCTAGAGGCTATTTAGATAGAAAGGATGTCAGCAGATCTAATGGTGGGAAAACAATAGTTTTCTAGTCTTAATTACATTTGCATTGTTACTTAAGATTTTATGTTCTACTTTCTTTTAATTCATTTAGAAAATACAGCGCTGCAGTAGGATAGAGAAACAAAGTTTGGCTTGAACGAATCTCAAACACTAAATACCACAGTAATGGAGCCATGTATGAGGACACACACACATTGACACATGCACATGCAGTCACAGCTGGAAACCTAGGTGTTAAAGTAGGCTATATATCCATATGAATAGAGGCTTGAGGACGCACACACATTCACCACTAGAAACCTGTTATGCAAGTAGCCACTGATTAAAGTATTGCTTGTAGTTATCGCGGATTCGCGGGGTGGGGGGTTGTCGCGGCGGCGGCTCTCACGGGGGGTATGCACGCGTTTACACGGTCGTGCACCGTTCGGTGCCGTCCGTGCGCGTGCATGTGGGGAAATATTTCCGGCCACACGGCGTACGGTCCCGTCCGGCCCCCAAAGCACTACTGGTAGCTTGTTGTCATAGCTAGCGTGTGTGTGTGCGCGTGTGTGCGCGCGTGTGCGTGCGTGTGTGTGTTTCTGTTAGCGTACGTAATCGGCTCATCACCTAAGCCATCCCACACACACATTGCTGGCCTGCCCTCACTCATTAGTACTATTTATTGATGGCTGTTTATACCACCGCTTGTTCTCGTGTGTGCGCGTGCGTGTGTGTGTACAATTTTTGAACATTTGTTTGTACAAACACTTCTGTACACACTACAGGGATTCATCAGTGAATTTTCAATCGTGTAGAAATATGCGCGTGCGTATGTGTTTGTGGGAACATGGCAACGAGGAGTGGTGTGTGTGTGTGTGTGTGTGTGTGTGTGTGTGTGTGTGTGTGTGTGTGTGTGTGTGTGTGTGTGTGTGTGTGTGTGTGTGTGTGTGTGTGTGTGTGTGTGTGTGTGTGTGTGTGTGTGTGTGTGTGTGTGTGTGTGTGTGTGTGTGTGTGTGTGTGTGTGTAGCAGCAGCTGTGTTTGCACAGTCCTATGGTGCTGCTTTCGGAATTAGATACAGATAGAAGTCATTACTCTATCTGTGTTGCACGCAGGGACGCAGGCACGCCTGTACACACACACACACACACACACACACACACACACGCAGGCACGCAGAAAGCCTTATTTGAATCCACCATTAATTAATTATTCTCAGCATAAGATTCAATATTTAGAGGTCCTCCGTATGCTGAGGACCCAAGGATACAAGGACACAAGGATGCTTTCTTCCTCCGCACAGTCTGGCTTCCTTACAGCACACAGCTGTTTGAAAGCCCTGCAATTTACAAGCCACTAATAGCAAGTTTATGGATGAGTCCAGGACTGCCGGCACTATTAGTCTACAGACATAACCAAAGTCTGTTGTATGTGCCATTAACGGCAGATCCAAGGTCAGCATGTTCCAAATCCAAGTCAAATAAACAACCTATCTCAAGCATGAGCACTTGATTTACAGAACGAAGCATCCGGAGTGTTGTGGATGTTGTATTATAGATTATAAGCAGTGGTTAACCACTTAAGCCCCATATACTTACTTAGTCGACCAGAGTCCCCCAGGGCTCATTACTAGGTCCTCTACACCAAATCCACAAGATCACAACACCTTGGCTTGTAGATCAGTAACGCTTATAAGGATTTTACAGTGTAGTGATGATATGGTCAAGTCTAGTCACATGCAGGTCCTTTATATGTAGCAAAGTAATTTAATTTACAACATGTGCAACCGATTCTAGGTAGTGATATGACTCTGGGCGCAGGACACTCTGTGCTTCATGCTTCTACACGTATCATAAAGCCTTGTTGAACCGGGTTGGTATCACAGGTTAGACTGGGTAAGGGTTGGTAACACCTGTGAGCTATGACTGTAAAGAATAGCATTTCCTCACCAACGACAGTGTTTAAGTACACAGTAAAATGTGTTAATTTAACTCTGAGCTTGTACAGTACAAATGGCCTTTTCTGCCCCATGTTGTGTCCCAGAATAGGGATGCTAAGCTTTACGTTGGATAAAGTGCATGCCTGAGTTACTATGTAACTGTAGTCAAAACTCACACTAGTCCATATAAAGTGTCTGCTCCAATCAAAAAAACTATTGGCTGAGAGTGACATGTGGCTGCTGTGGGTTTCATTGAATTCTTCAAGTCTCCAACAATCCCAGATGTCATGTTCTCACACAATCAGGGAATTTAAATTCCCTTACGATGCCATTTATAGCTGACAATCACCGCGGAGCCACAATAACGAGCTGTGGATTGGCGGTAACGAGCTCCGCTGTGATATTGCAATAGTCAGCGGAATAATTTAGACTGTGTGGGCCTCTGGCGAGACAAAACCGAAAAAAGAAATATGCAGGGCATGTAATTGTTTCATAGACGTAATAATGTACACAGCAGAATCCTGAGTGCTAGTTTACAAATGCAACCAAACCAAACACTGGTGTCATTGGTTCTCTCTCAGAATGACCAGCTCAGTGGGCCTGTGGGTAGAGTGTCCGTCCTGAGACTTGGAGGTCGGGGTTCGATTCCTGATGGGATCATACAAAAGACTGAAAAATTACACTAAACGCGAGATAGGCACTTGCCCTCATGGCTTGGAAAGGCTCACTTACTTACTATCAGAGTTATGGGGTTCCGGTGCGGGTCCTTGCATTAGTACATGCTCTGAGTTACAAATGGATGAATCAACACAGAGGATTCTATTATGTACACACATTTCCTGACAATTCCCACACCATTCTTCCTGACAGTGTCACAACAACTTTGCTTTCCGCCTCTCAGCAGCTCAGAACACTGGCCGTTTGCCTTTGCGTCTAAATGCTTGGATTCAGAGTGCACGCGGTCCACTTTCAGCTCTTAGCAAAACAAAACGAAAAATAATTCAGTTTGCCTTCCCCTGGGGCCCCGGCTTTGAGGAGCCCGGAAAACCCTTTTTCAATCTTACAATTTCATCTTCAACCCCCCGGCCTGAAACAACTGTATTGCTACGCAATCTAAGCAAAGCGCCAAACAAATTGAAATATTTACATAGCCTACATGTATAAGTAATTTTTGGCACAGACTTGCGAGGCTATGAGGCAAAAATAAATAATCAAAAAACACAGTCATTCTTTTCAGTTTGTGTGCTACGTACTGTAGTCTTTTCTTTCTTGCAGAATTTGTTCAGCTGGAAATTTCTAATGTGGCTTAAGATGGGACAAAGACATCAAAGGGAGAGCGTGCATGCATGCGTGCGTGTGTGCGCTTGTGTGCAGAGTAGACGGGGGATAATAGCCTAATTTCTAATGTATCCACACACACTCCTGACCCCCCAACCACTGCCCCATTCAGTCCACTATCACAGAGTCATGTCCGGGTGAGTTTTTCTGTTCTAATTGGATTATATCTGTTGGGAAAGGCTTTATGTCAGATTACCCAGATTATGACCCCACAGCTTCAAGCAGCCGCGTGGCTTTAAACAGCGTCATCTGGATGGCATTATACTACAGAGAGCCTGGTGGCTTGGCTGGATAACAGCAGCCAATGTTGGAAATATGATATTAGCCTACTTTTATCAAAAGCCTGATTCATAACTTGTTGCGCGGTCGGCGGTGCCCTCCGAAAATAGCCGATTTGTGAGCTCACAACGCATTGCACAATAGTGAAGCTTGTAGATTGCCTATTTTCAACGCAGGTATGACGGTCTATAAATTAACCCATTTTAAGTCAGATTTGAATAAAGCCTTAAAGACCCAAGTCCGATTAGAAAATGACCCACTGTTTTTCTGAAAACTCAGCCGCTGTAGCAGTTAGTTTCAAATGTGTATGTTTTTTTTTCTCTCGTAAATTAAAGCCCGACATCATACAGAAGTAGTGAAAATAGCAGATCTGCTAGATCTGATTGTAGATTGTCTATTTTCGCTATTTTAAATCGTTTTTAAAATAATAATAAAAAAGGACATACATTTTGGACATACAAGCTTTCCACCTGACAACGATATGAAGATAAGGTTGAAAATGGGTGAATTGCTCCTTTAAGCACATAGAAAAAGTCTCAGCATATACCCTTATATGCAACCAATTGGCAACACACTAACATACTATTGGCTCATACTGTTTTTACACATTGAAAGAATAACACATTTGATGACTTCAAGTCAAGTCAAGTAGAACATTATTTGTCCCCAGAGGGTCAATTGGTTGTGCAGTTGTAAAAATTGTACACAATAACACACTACGCAATATAACACACAAGGCAATTATATACAATGTATAATAAAACATAGAGTAGATAATTACTATGTTTAAGTACTGCAAAAATTAAAGACATATTTACCAACGCGGTTTAGCAGTGAAATGGTCTGAAACTCTACAGTTTGTACAGGGGGCGGGTGCTGAATCGCGGCCTGAAAAGGTTGCGAACCACTGGCATAGACCAGTGGTTCTCGACCAGTGGTTCTCAACCTGTGGTGTCGGGACCCCCAGGGTAGTCCTCAAATTATTTTGGCGGGTCCCCAGATGATTAACTTAATGTGCAACATTGTAAACAAACCAACATAAAGTTTAAGTGTATAGAGGCTATCTGAACATTTCTAAAGTGACAATTTACGGACGTTTCAATACCTCTAAAATAACAAATTAAACATTGGTCACAACGCCTCACGTTGCGAGGTGTTGTGAGCATGTAGATCTGCTATTTTCACAATAGATCCGTGTTATACAAAATGTAATGCCTCAACTCTTAGTGCTCGTAGGTTGGGGGTCCCCAGTTAAAATATGATCATTTTGGGGGTTGTGGCCTGAAAAGGTTGCGAACCACTGGCATAGAGGACCAGGGCACAGAGAGACAGAGAGCCAGGTCATACATGATGAGCACACCACATGCACGCCATTCTGTGTGTGGCTGAACGGCCAGAGCATGGAGAGAAGTAACATCCAGGTTGTCCTTATCTGTGGTTCTCAATGTGTGTGGTCCGTGTGTCGTCCACAGGGGACCTTGAGACGCGTTCCATGGGGTCCCCAGATAACTCTGACAGTGTACCAACTATCAGAGTTACAGTATGGGGTTGTGCCCTTTGTTAGCCTTCTGGTTGGTCCCTGACTGTCCAACCAGCAGGCTCTATCTGCCTTGTCCCGCCCTGGTTCCGCCTTTTTTATGTTGAATTTGCTAAAACATCATTTTTGAAGAAATAAAAACATTTAAAAACATGCTGAGTCACTATACCGCTCCATTTGACTGAAACCAAGTTTGAAATTAGAATTGAACCCACAGAATAACAATACGATGCAACTGAATTAAAATGGTAGTGGATGGAGTGTCCCACCAAGTGTCCCACCAAGACACAGTAACCAATGGTTGTGAAGAGGGGTGGGACAACAGGCATGACTTGACAAAGGGTGAATTAATGCATAGTAAGGTCCTTGAAAAGAAACATTGTGAGAATCACTGGTCTACATGGGCTCACCACACGCAGAGCATGAGGCATGAGCATAGACCAATGGTGTCAAACGCGTTGCACCACATAGGACACGCTTTGACCTCGTAGATCAGCTGTTTTCGTGCTTTCACACTGTCATAATATGCATATTGCCTCCATTCTGACCTGTCTAAACATCCTGGTTAGGCATTCGCGCACAAGTCAAGACGAAGCCCCTTTGTCACGTTACGATAGGTGCAGCACAAAATGTAGTTATTACCCCGCCGGGAGTTTGCCTTCAGGGTTGGCTGGATAGAAGCTATTAGACGCACGCTGTGGCGGCGTCGCCACGAGCCGCAGCACAGCTGAGCATATGGTATTAGCTTAGCTGATGGCTCAAGCCATTCCAGGGGACAATGCACGTTTGTCCCGCGGCGACACATTAACCTATATGACCAAATAACACAGTGCTAAGCATTGGTCACGAGCCATCTCTCCCTCGCTCACTCTCTTTCACTCTCTCTCCCTCACTCTCTCCCTCTATCTCTCTCTCCAGGGGTGTCACACCAAATTCTGGGCCCTGGGTAATTTAACTATTGAAAAATAGCAGATCTACAAGCTCACAGTGAGCTTGTATATCTGATATTTTTCAATAGCTATAGTATAAAATAATTAAGGCCCCTCCACCTTGGGCCCTAGTAACTCAGTCCCACTTTTCTCCCCCTTGTGACGCCCCTGCTCTCTCTCTCTCTCTCTCCCTCTCTCTCTCTCTCTCTCTCTCTCTCTCTCTCTCGCCCTCTCTCCCCGCTCTCTCAGCCGCCCGTCTCTCTCGGGGACGTGTCTACTTTGCACATTGTGTTTTGTCTGTGTGATTATGACCCAGAAAGGATGTCCCGGTGGGGATTGGTTCTGACAAAACAGAAATAAGCAGCGTTACAGCTTTGCCCCAACTTTGGAATGTTTTCTTTTTCCCGAGCGCCGAGCAATGTTGCTCGCTCCACACATTTCACCATGTTCACAAATGATTATGTTCACTCCCTGACACTGTTTCAATGCGGAGGGGAGGAGGAGAAGAGAGGAGGAACAGCAGGGGTGTTGGGAGCAGAAACGTCCTAGTGGGAGCACCATGTTGGTTTCCTGTGAACCCTGGAGAGCTAGGATGCACACCCTGAGGGCTGCACACGCACGTGCACGTGCACACACACACACACACACACACACACACACACACACATGCACACGCACACGCACATGCACATGCGCACACACAAACACACACACACACACACATGCACGCAAACAGATCATTCTACAAAGAGAGAGTTCTGAACTTATCCACAAGTTTCCAACATCCCATTGTGCATTGCGCAGAAGGTGGGCGGTATTTCTGGCGTTGCTAATCTACAAGCTCACAAAAAAAAAGTGTTTTTTTGTGATAGCCTGCAGCATATAGCAGAGCCTCCTGCTGGCGATTATGTGGGTTATTATATCGTCGTTGTTGGGTGAAAACCTTGTTTGTCCAAAACCTTCTCTTTTTTTTTTTTTTTTTCATTTTAAAATAGTGAAATAGGCTATTTTCACTAGTTTAGTGCGGCAGTCTTGTAGGATGAAGCAGGGCTTTACTTTTCGAAAAACGTACTGAAACTTGGAGATACAAGGTTTCTGCCTGACAGTGACGATATGAATGATGGTGCAATACAGTCTCCGTGCTGACATAAGTAAGCCTTGCCGAACCTTGTGGCATGAGCCTGTTTCTGTAGCGTGAGGCGGCTTGATGCACTAGTAACATCCCCTGGACATGATGCTAGTACCTCACAGGGACTTACCCTCCAATCCAAGCCTTGACGCTGAGTGCCAAGCAAGGAGGTATTGGGTCCCATATTTTTTGTTGTTGTCTTTGCTATGACCCAGCCGGGGAACCGAACCCGACCCCCCAGTCTCAGGGCGGACACTCCAACCACAAGGCCTCTCCATGCTGACATACTAACATGCATTTCCTCACAATAACAGAACATTTTGTCACACAGGCTTGCTCGACGTGCACATTTATTTATTCGTTTTTACACAAACTCAAGTGCTCAGTCGGTTACATTGCAGTACATTCTTTCTCACTCATGCACACGCACGCACGCACGCACGTACGCACGTACGCACACACACACACACACACACACACACACACACACACACACACACACACACACACACACACACACACACACGCACACGCACGCACACACACGCACACACACGTTTTCTCTATACTTTTTGACCTAAATCATGTCTCCACTCCCCACATTACAGTTACACATCTGCTTCCAATCACTGCTAGAGAGAGAGAGAGAGAGGGGGGGGGGGGGCACAAAGGGGAAATGAAAGAGGTATTAGCAGCAGAGCAAGAAAGAAAGGCAGAGAGAAAAGTGAAACACATGGAGGAAGGGATGAGAAGAGGACAAGGTGAATGGAATAAATCAATGTTGATGTGTCTGACTCTCTTCCACTCTGCACTACTCTCTCCCTTTCTTTCTTACATTCTGTCTTTATTTCTTTGCTCCTTCATTACTTTGTTCTCAGCTTCCTCCCTCAGTCTCTCTCTCTCTCTCTCTCTCTCTCTCCCACATGGAGCCAGGACAACAGAATGTTCTCTCTCCACACATATGTTACGCTCAGAGAAAAGTCCCAAAAAGCTGGCAGAACCGCGGCTACCTCCATTCCAAGAAGGATTCGGGCTGCAATTTGTCATGTTGGACGAGGCCCACATGCCGTGTTTCTGTTTGGAACCGTGTGTGACATCTCAATTATATGCACACATGCAGCCCGACCGATCTGTCACTCTGGCCCGATATGTGTGGGACCTTTTTGGACGGCGTCGATATCAGCAATCGCTCGATCACGCATGCCGATGTGTCCCGATCATTTTAGGTTGTGGGCCATTTCTACAAGATGTGCAAGTTACAAGCTGAGAACGTGTCGCGTTGCTTGTACATCAGCTGTTTTTGAATATTTTGAATACAGGTTAGTAGTGTGTTGTTGTTTTTTTCTGTAACCTATTTAGACCTGAGGCTGATTCTAAAGAAAGAGAAAAATATGTTGCTATATAGTATATCGTCTCTGTCGGGTCCAAAACTGTTCTTTTTCAGGATTCAAATTCAAAAGCATAAGTAGCAGATCTACAAGCTCGAGACGCGTTGTGTTCCACCACACCATGCTTCGAGGCGAGCTTATGGATCTGCTACTTTTGATGCTTTTGTGTGACACAGTTGTGACTGGCAGGTCGCAAGTTACTATGAAAAGCTCCACCGGCTGTCTGTCCGTCTGTCTGTCACGTCACACTTTTGCCCCTTTTCTTATCTCTGCCACCGTTGGCCCTAAAATCACGCAATGCGGTACACAGTATCTCTAAAGTCATGTCATCAACATGGATCTGTCCCATTTCCCATATTCCCTCCTGATTGGCTATGATTGCCTTCTAAAGTTTGTGTATGCAACGTGATGGTTGCTTATCTCCTGATTAGGGAGTCTTACTGGTATGATCAAGTAGGGAGTTAACTTTCGAAAAAACACAAAAGACTAGACTATGGAGATGAGAGGTTTCTGCCCTACAACAGCAATATACTGTATAGCAACATCTAAAATGACACAACGGTGTTCCCAGCTTGAAAGGTATGACAACTTATAGGAGTAAAAGCTCATTCCCACCTGATGCGATAAAGATAGCGATATGTCGGTGTTCACTTCAATTATGGCGGCTTTATCGTTTTGTTGTGGACGCTACCATCCACTTCAATTGAAAACGATATATTTTTATCGATATCAAAACATTGTAATCTGTGGTCTACTACTCTCCATATCGGTGTCAGACCTAAGAATCTGTCATCGGTCGCGGTCGGGCTGTACAAATGAAACCAAATGGACACTTACGGGTCCATCTGTTTCCATTTGTGCACTCTCTGAGTTATGGGAGTCTGTGAGATGAAAGCGATTTTTCCTTAACTTTTAGCTTTAGCTTAAGTGGTTAAAGTTTTGAGCCTTGAGAATGAATATACTCAATGGAAATTCATGGAAAATGTCTCACTAGTGCAGTTAAGTAAACACACACACACACACACTGGCATGCACGCTCACACAGTTCTAAATGCCTTGTTTGTTCTAAGTCTTGTTATTGATTGCATCATCTGGTGTGCTTCTCAGTAGTGTTGCTCACTTCATCTCACGTGGGACTTACACACTTATATACCCCTGCAAT
Organism: Nannobrachium achirus; assembly: GCF_963921795.1. NCBI lineage: Eukaryota > Metazoa > Chordata > Actinopteri > Myctophiformes > Myctophidae > Nannobrachium > Nannobrachium achirus. Next base: position 49,755,263 of record NC_137818.1, read on the forward strand.
ACATGCTGGCACGCACGCACGCACGCACACATGCACGCACACACACGCACGCACGCACACACACACATACACACCATGGGATTGAAGCCATGTGTTTACCAATGTTCTCTCTCTCTCCCTCCATGGAATTGTGGTTTTATCTATCTTCAGTATCTCTCTATCTCTATCTATCTCTCTATCTCTCCATATAGATGTGATCATGCAACATCTCTTGTGTGGCTCTGGACTCAACCACTATAAAAGCCTCTAGGCCCTTCAGCCCTCTGACACACACACGCACGCACACACGCACACACACACACACACACACACACACACACACACACACACACACACACACACACACACACACACACACAGTGGTATTGATCGAGCCTGCCTGTCCCTGGTGGAGACAGAGAGATGGACAGATTAGTTAGATGAGATGGAGAGTGCAAAGACAGATGAGAGTAGGAATAGGTGGTTTAGAGAGAGAGAGAGAGAGAGAGAGAGATGGAGAATTTGGTAGCTTTTTAAGTGTGTGTCATTGATAGATTGATTGTCAACAAAAAAAAGAGCTCAAGAGCTTATATTTCCGTTGTGGTCCTTGGAGTGTAAATGTGTGAGTGGCATGCGGTGGGGGTGGATAAAATCAATAATAAATACATTCATGCAATTGTCAGTGTACTAGACAACTAATAGGCTTAGGCTTGCAAAGAAATACGTTTAACACAGGTGCTGTTCAGGCATGTGCACACATAGACATCAAAGAGGGCTTAAGCCCCTGCCCTTTTATCCGCCTGTAAAAAGTGCCCCCTCCAGACCATGAATGCAGTTTTTACTATGGTGAAAGAAATGCAAACCCCCTCTTTCCATGCTGCCATACCTGAAGGCAGCATTCAAGAGAATTGCCTTAAATGCAGCATCTTATGTTGAAAGAGTTGCCCTCTCTGTGTAGAAATCCATGCTGTTACGCCACATCTCCAGCTAGGAGCTAGGAGGTCTGCTATTTTCGATATTTTCACCAAAAGGCCCTTTTAAAAATGTCAGCCCCTGCCTCTCTAACATTCTCTGCACATCCCTGGTGCTGTTTATGGAATCTCTCACAATCAATTTAATGATGGTTATTGTTGCTTTCTGAGCTTATAAGAGAAAGGCTGGGGGGGTGTAGGAACATCTCATGATCCACCAGTAAAGCCTTCATCAGAGTCCAGGGTGAAAAGCTATTCACTTCACCGCGTTGTAGTTTCCTAACTATCACCTAGGCTTTGTTATGTATTTTTAGGTGATAGCTAGAAAACTACACCGTGGTGAAGTGAATAGCTCTTCACCCTGGACTCTGATAGAGGCTTAAATGTCCACTATTCCACTGGTTCTCAGCGTTGGGTCCAAGGACCACCAGGGGTCCAAATGGAACACTTTGTGGGTCTGTAACTCTGTGAGCGTATGCATGCTCATGTGTACGTAGATTGGGGTCCCAGCAATAAAGATTCACATCTATTGGGGGTCCATATCAAACTGGGGGTCCTTGAAATAAATAAAAAAGGTTGAGAATAACTTAAAGAGAAGAACCACCCATTTTCAACATTGAACTGTCATTAATATACCTTTGAGTTGTTATGTGGAAATAAGAAAAAAGCTGTATTTTCCAGTAATTTCAGAACAAGCTAATGCATGTTGTTACAACAGCACCCTTAGCTGTCTTAAAACCACTAAAGCCAAAAGTTTGACTGCTGAACTAGCAAGAGGATGAATTGCGATTTGAACCTTCATGCAATACCTCTTGTCAACCAGTAGTGGTCCTACTCCTTCCTAACCAGAGGTTATAGTGAAAATGTATTAACAGAGGAGCAGGGAGACCAACAACAACCACTATTTTATTCACACCTGTAAAGCTGTCATGTGACAGTAAAGATGAGTTAAGTTGAATATTGTAAACAGACCTTTAAACTAGATGTCGTAAATGTGAAATGAATATACATATGGAGCAACCGCATGGCCTATTTCTCTCCTAAAATGTTAACAGAAACCACTTTTGTAAATCACATTTCACAACAAAAAAAAAATCTGACATTTGGAAACAATTTACAGTAAAGTGGTCGCAGGTGTGATTTTTATAGAGCATTTTACAACGACTTTGAATGTGGCTTAACCAATGATAATCCAGCATAGGAACTGTGTTTCATTAAAAATGAATGAATGAATAGGAAACCATGCCTGTACTGTATGAGATGGTACACGGTCAAATCCTCATTGTTAAATTATCCATCGAACTCTGCAAGCACACAAATGTAGGCTAAACAAATGGACCGGTATGGATCCATGGTGTTATACAGTATATCCGTATCTAAATTAACCATGAAGATTTGACTGTGTGTTGTATGTGAATGAAGCATGAACCTGAGACCTGGACTGTTCGTTAGATCCATGCCTGTGTATAAGATGGTTTGTGAGAGGACCACAAGGTAGCTGGTTTAATGTCTGTTGAATTTGGAAGGAAACCTGGTTGGTCGAATGCCTTTATGTACTTTATTTTATGTTCTATAATATGTCTCCAACACGTCAACACTTTTCTTTTACGGTATGTGACACCTAGCCAGTCTAAAAGTGTTTGTGTGTGTCTGTCTGTCCGTTTGTCTGTGGCTAATCTGGCAAACCCTTGGACCGTTCAGTGCCAAATTCTTTGTGCACACGCAGTGCCAGCTGGAAGTAAAACCCTGAATATTTCTCACTTATTCTCAATCATTATCATGATTGCGTGCGTGTGCGTGTGCGACCGTACGTGCGTGAGAATATTTAATTACATTCTGTCATGACAGTGTCATGTCAGATCCACCATCACATCATCCATATTTGGTCAAGACGACCATCAACATGACATCAGAGATCCTAAGGCTAACCACAGAAACTGAGGTGGAAAAAGTGCTCACATTTTCTTCACTTGTAGGAATAGTTTAACTTCAATTACAACTAAAAGTCTGGAATTCAAAAGTAGAAAGTTCTCATTATGCAGCACTGTATGTACTGTTTCACACGTTTTCAAATGTATCACATGGTGTTTAGAAATCCTTTGAAAATAGCAGATCTGCAAGCAATCGGCTGCCATGTTAAAGTGGTCAGAAGGGTGGGCCGCGTGCATGTTTATTTTAACGATCGAGTGTGTTGCGTATCACAAGAGAAAGTATCTTGTCAATGATTTTAAAGAAAGAATACATTTTGTATAGGTTACATTATCATAAAAATCATTAGACCCCGTCTTGTTGTCAGACGATGCCGTTCGACAAAGTCTAAAATCTGCCTCTCAGGTTTTTCCCGGAAACATCGCTGGTCATGTTACCAACGTCCTCTCGCCCTTATCCGCTCTACCGTTCCCAGAGCCACCACGGAGAGATGGAGAGAATCAGAGAAGGGGAAAGTGACAGGAGGAGGAGAAAGAAAAATGAATAAATCGACACTGTCGGGCAGAAACCTCGTATCTCCAAGTTTCAAATTTGTACGTTTTTCTTTTTGTCGTAAAGTAAAGCCCTGCTTCATCATACAAGACTGTCGCACAAGCGAAAATAGCCGATCAGCTATTTTCACTATTTTAAATCATTTTTTAAAAGATAAATACAAAACGAACGGTTTAGGTCATACAAGGTTTCCACCCGACAACGACGAAATACAAATAAACGGAGATAAGTCAAGCGAGGGAGGGACCGAGAGAGAGAGGAGAAGTTTGAACGAAAGAGGAATTGAAAAGAGAGACGGGACTGAAATGGAAGGAAATGGAGCGGAGAGGAAAAGAGAGGGAAAGGAGATATGGAGTGGAAAGAGATGGATGACAGGAAGACAGAGCAGTGGTGAAAGTAATGAAGTACATTTACCCGAGTACAGCGTTGAGATCATTTCCCTTGACATGAGTATTTATACTTCTAGTCCAGTACATCTCAGAGTAGAGTATTACTGAGTACTTTAGAGAGAGAGAGAGAGAGAGAGAGAGAGAGACAGACACAGAGAGACAGAGAGAGAGAATCCAGATAGACATGGCTCATTGACAGGCATTGGATCTCTTCCATACTTCCCTCTCATGAAGAAAGGACAGAAACCACTCTCTGTCTGCCCCCCCTCTATGTCTCTGTTCCCTCTCTCACTCTCCTCTCTCTCTTTCCCTCTCTCTCTTCTCTTCTCTTCTCTTCCTTCCATCTATCCGTCATCTCTGTCCAACTTCTTTCCCCTCAGTCTGTCTCACAGCCATCACATTCCTGCTGCGCTCTGTCCCAAACTTTAAATGTACCCATCCATCGATCTATCGATCGATCGATCGATCGAAAGTACAAGCAAACAAACATTTTCCCCCAAAGGTCCCCTCACTCCCCTGGGGGTCCCTGGACCGCACTTGATAATCACTGCACTAGAGAATTTAAGTGGTTAAAGTTCACTGTGTGTGTGTGTGTGTGTGTGTGTGTGTGTGTGTGTGTGTGTGTGTGTGTGTGTGTGTGTGTGTGTGTGTGTGTGTGTGTGTGTGTGTGTGTGTGTGTGTGTGTGTGTGTGTGTGTGTGTGTGTGTGTGTGTGTGTGTGTGTGTGCATGGGAGAGCGAGAGTGCCAAGGAATGTAAATGAGTGTGAGTGTGCGTGGCAGCTAGCAGCTAGCAGCTTGCGCTGTGTGGACGAGGTGGGGACGCGTGTGCTTGTTTCCCAACGGGTCTGAGCACAACGGTGGGGGCTCGGGTGGGTGTGAGATGTAAGGGAGCACTTGTTTTTGGTGGAGACGACGGAGGCGCGGTCTCAAGCGGACTTGATCCACGTGACGTGAGACACCGCTGAGCGAGCTAAAACGAGCGAGTCGCTGTGTGGAGCGTTGCGAAGTCCGCTTGAGCCGACTCAGCACAGTCCGAGCTATATACCGATAGGGACAGAATCGTACACCTTCCTGTACTATGTAGTAATTGTGTAGCTATATGATCCCAGGGACCCCAAGGTTATTAACCACTTGAACCCCAGCATCCATAGTCACATTAGTGAGCTTGTAGATCGGATAATTGGTAAAGAGATTTGGTGTAGACAGAAAAAAAGTGGTCCAAGTACAGACCAGGGTCCAGTTTACCAAGTCTAGAGGGTTGAAGTTATTAACCACTCTCACCCTGCCATCCCTGCCTTGGGCATGTCATGCTGATCGGCTATTTTCCTTAGCTATTTCTGAAATACAGCGTACGTGGTTAAAGGCTGTGTGTGTGTGTGTGTGTGTGTGTGTGTGTGTGTGTGTGTGTGTGTGTGTGTGTGTGTGTGTGTGTGTGTGTGTGTGTGTGTGTGTGTGTGTGTGTGTGTGTGTGTGTGTGTGTGTGTGTGTGTGTGTGTGTGTGTGTGTGTGTGTGTGTGTGTGTGTGTGTGTGTGTGTGTGTGTGTGCGCACACACATGTGTGCTTGTGTGTGTGTAATGGTTTGTTATGTTCTGGCTGCTCTGCATCATTACGATAGAGTCAACAGCTTGGATGGACACACACACACACACACACACACACACACACACACACACACACACACACACACACACACACACACACACACACATACACACACACACACACACACACACACACACACACACAGTGGAGCATACAGGAGACTGTGTTTGCGCCACAGACTAATGTTTCCCAGCAGGCTGCTCACATCTGCTGGCTGCTGTGTTCCTCACATGCAGCGCTGTGAGTGACTCTGTACTGCTTTATACCACACTACACCTCCATATGTGACTCTGTACTGCTTTATACCACACTACACCTCCATATGTGACTCTGTACTGCTTTATACCACACTACACCTCCATATGTGACTCTGTACTGCTTTATACCACACTACACCTCCATATGTGACTCTGTACTGCTTTATACCACACCACACCTCCATATGTGACTCTGTACTGCTTTATACCACACTACACCTCCATATGTGACTCTGTACTGCTTTATACCAACTACACCTCCATATGTGACTCTGTACTGCTTTATACCACACTACACCTCCATATGTGACTCTGTACTGCTTTATACCACACTACACACCTCCATATGTGACTCTGTACTGCTTTATACCACACTACACCTCCATATGTGACTCTGTACTGCTTTATACCACACTACACCTCCATATGTGACTCTGTACTGCTTTATACCACACTACACCTCCATATGTGACTCTGTACTGCTTTATACCACACTACACCTCCATATGTGACTCTGTACTGCTTTATACCACACTACACCTCCATATGTGACTCTGTACTGCTTTATACCACACTACACCTCCATATGTGACTCTGTACTGCTTTATACCACCACTACACCTCCATATGTGACTCTGTACTGCTTTATACCACACTACACCTCCATATGTGACTCTGTACTGCTTTATACCACCACTACACCTCCATATGTGACTCTGTACTGCTTTATACCACACTACACCTCCATATGTGACTCTGTACTGCTTTATACCACACTACACCTCCATATGTGACTCTGTACTGCTTTATACCACACTACACACCTCCATATGTGACTCTGTACTGCTTTATACCACACTACACCTCCATATGTGACTCTGTACTGCTTTATACCACACTACACCTCCATATGTGACTCTGTACTGCTTTATACCACACTACACCTCCATATGTGACTCTGTACTGCTTTATACCACACTACACCTCCATATGTGACTCTGTACTGCTTTATACCACACTACACTACACACCTCCATATGTGACTCTGTACTGCTTTATACCACACTACACTACACACCTCCATATGCGACTCTGTACTGCTTTATACCACACTACACCTCCATATGTGACTCTGTACTGCTTTATACCACACTACACCTCCATATGTGACTCTGTACTGCTTTATACCACACTACACTACACACCTCCATATGTGACTCTGTACTGCTTTATACCACACTACACTACACACCTCCATATGTGACTCTGTACTGCTTTATACCACACTACACACCTCCATATGTGACTATGTACTGCTTTATACCACACTACACTACACACCTCCATATGTGACTCTGTACTGCTTTATACCACGCTACACTACACACCTCCATATGTGACTCTGTACTGCTTTATACCACACTACACACATCCATTATGTGACTCTGTACTGCTTTATACCACACTACACCTCCATATGTGACTCTGTACTGCTCTATACCAACACTACACCTCCATATGTGACTCTGTACTGCTCTATACCACACTACACCTCCATATGTGACTCTGTACTGCTTTATACCACACTACACCTCCATATGTGACTCTGTACTGCTCTATACCAACACTACACCTCCATATGTGACTCTGTACTGCTCTATACCAACACTACACCTCCATATGTGACTCTGTACTGCTCTATACCAACACTACACCTCCATATGTGAGTGACTATTTGCTGCTTTATACCAACACTACACACGGTAGTAATAAAGTAAGCCCATACCTACCTCCCCCTTTCCTTTGTAAATATCTCCTATTTCACTTTATTACTATTATTTATTTTTCCCTTGTTATTTAACATTTTTATGACTGGATTTCTTCCCCCTTTTGTTACTGACAATTCCCTATGCATAGTACTGTGTTCTATCCGTCTGTCTTTCAATGTTATATGAGATACATGAAGTGGTTCCTGTGTAAATAAGCAAAAAGCTTACTAGGTTAGTTGACCTTGTACCAGTGACTTGTACTGTCATGAAACTGTACTTTTAGAGATACTGTGTACCGCTTTGCATGATTTTAGGGCAAAATCTGTAGGAGCAGTGTCCAATCGGCCTCATGGTGGCGCTAGAAGAGGGCCATGTGTGTGCAAGGAGTGTGTGCAAAGTTTGGCATGGATCGGGGCAACAGTGGCAGAGATATGAGTAGGGCAAAAGTATGACACGTGACGTGATGTGACAGACTGACATACTGACAGACAGCCGGTGGAGGTTTTGATAGTAACTGTGACCTGACGGTACCAATAAAACATAGTTGATCACAGTGCTGTGTGTATACCGGCTGATTGTCAGAGCAACAAGTGTCACTTGAACACAGCCTCATGCCAGATGAACAATTGGGGAGTTTTGGAAACCTGGATGCTGCACGACTTGGCTGAGTTGAGCCTTAATCACAACGTAGCCCATTTGTCACAAACAGACATTGTGCTGGTACCGTGGAAACCACTCAAAAACCTTTCTCTTTCTCTCTCTCTCTCTCTCTCTCTCTCTCTCTCTCTCTCTCTCTCTCTCTCTCTCAATCTCAACATCATACATAATGTTTGAATTTTAGTCATTTCATTTCATATGAATGTAGAGAATTACAGCCACGGAATAGGATATATTACTTAAATTGCACATCGTCGTTGGGTGGAAACCTTTTTATATCCAAAACTGTCAATACTTATCATTGGTTAAACCGTACACTTAGAACACGTTGTCTGTTTGTGCGTACACGTTCCCACCATGGCAAAGGGGGGACCCGTCTGGACCAGGCCCCATTTAAGCTAGCAAGGGATCATTCTATCTAGAACACATAGACAGACTTCATCACTTTCACTTTCCACATATTCAACACCTCTAGATTCATGAAAGTCATTGGTTGCCTGACAACCTACTAGCTAATTACAGCAAAGCTGTCCCTCTGGGCTATGGCTCTGAGAGGACTGTGTACCGTCCAGAACACACACACACACACACACACACACACACACACACACAGCGACGGATCAATAGACAGCAGTCGTAGCTCATGCGTATGTGTCACTATATTGCGGTAAGTCACGGTTGTGTTATTTACCGCTGTTCTCATGTACAGTAGCATGACTCGGCTGTCACTATAAATTGTCCGGATGAGAGCCGAGGGTGTGTGTGTGTGTGTGTGTGTGTGTGTGTGTGTGTGTGTGTGTGTGTGTGCGTGTGCGTGTGCGCGCATGTGCACGTGCATTAGAGAGATAATGATCTATTAGTCTCCATGGAGGCGATAAGTCTTCTAATGAACAAGAGAAAGCTGTCCTGTTCATTTCTGTTGCGTTGGAGACCTGTGTGTGTGTGTGTGTGTGTGTGTGTGTGTGTGTGTGTGTGTGTGTGTGTGTGTGTGTGTGTGTGTGTGTGTGTGTGTGTGTGTGTGTGTGTGTGTGTGTGCGCGTGCGCGCGCGCGCACATGTGCATGTGTGTGTATGCGCACACGCCTACTCTATAATTACATGTGTATTTCCATGCTGAAAAAGTGCATATGACCACACGCACACACACACACACACACACACACACACACACACACACACACACACACACACACACACACACACACGCACACCGCAGTGTTAAATGGCAAGTCTATCAAACACATCCATAACTAGTATGCAGTACATCATTGTGTAGCTCAGGCTGTGATTATGAATATGCTAATCTGACCTATAATTTGCTCAGATATGTATCTGTTTATCAGCCCCATATCACCTCCTAGTGTGTCTCTGTTTCTCTCCAACCCGGCTGCCAGAGAAATAACCTACCGTATGTTTCTACGTTTATGGACCAAACCAAAGAAACCTATGTCCAAAACGGTTCCTTGTTCAAATGCACCCAATGTGGTTATTATTTTATCACAAGCTCTTGTTAATACGTTTCAGTGGTTCAGCCATCAGACAGACTCAAACATTTAAATGTCTCCCTTGCTACTGGGACTACATGTGATTCTTAAATGTTTCCTTTTAAGGAACCCCAGTTTACTCTACTATGCATTAGTATATTGGTCACAAAGAGTGTACACAGTGGGTCCATTTGGTTCCTTTTGTACACTCTTAGTGTTTACCAACCATTCCGCTGGAGACCCCCCCAAGAACCACTGATCTACATCACCAGTGACATCTCTTTTAGTTGTACCACGATTGGTTGAATCAATGACCCCTCAAGAGGGATACAGTAACCGCACCATTCTAGTTTGACTTTATTTTTGTGCATGAGGAGTGTGCGGGCCGCTTCTTATCACCTGACAGGGGGGGAGCTTCCCTGGTGAGGGGGCAGATCTCATTTTTATATTAAAACCATATATATTTTGATGTTGTCGAGTGGAAACCTTGTATGTCCAATACTGTTGGTTTTGTATTTATCATTTTAAAAATGATTTAAACTAGTGAAAATAGCCGATCTACAAGTGTAGTGTAGATCTGCTATTTTCACTAGTTTTGCACGATAGTCTTGGAAGTTAAAGTGGGGCTTTACTTTACGATAAAACGTAGAAATTTGAAACTCAGAGATACAAAGTTTCTGTCCGACAGTGACGATATAAAACTTAAACTGAGGGGGCAGGATTTGCAACTGAGGGTGAAAGGCCCCCTCTGGCACCCCCGTGGCGCCAGGCCTGGCGACATCGCTACTGACTGCGCCCCCTGTTTGTGTGTCTCTTGACTCTTACTCTTACCCGTATCTCTCCTGTGTTTCCCTCATACTGCTGTCTCTGCTCTGACACCTGCATTTCCTTCCCGGGGATCGATACAGATTCTTGATCTTATCTCATGAAATACAACAACCGTATTTATTTTTTTGCCAAAGAAAAAGTAACTTGACAGCACAGCACAGCACAATAAATATACAATATGAATAGATGAGCTGTCAAACGGAGACGTTCATCTACAAATGAAATGTCCTGGCAGATGTCAAGGATTGAACAGGAAAACCGTCTGCTTCCCAGACGCCACTCTTACCCCGCTGAGCTGAAAGATGCAAAGTCATGAATATTGTTTTAGCTGTTTTCATTGATTGAAAGTGTTTCACTTGAGGGAAGCTTTTCCGAAGAACATCCTCCCTGTCTCTGCTATCAAACCCCTCTGCCTCCATCTGTCTGTCTGTTACTGTCTCTCCCAGTCTCATATAGGGATGGTACGATACGCAATATTATCGTTTATCGCGATAAAAAAACACTCACGATAATCGTATCGTGGAGATTTAATTCATCGTGATATCGTCCTCTGTCATGCACTGGGATCAATTCACCTTTTATTTGCCGAGCTGCATATGCGGCACCACTTAAATCCTCTATTGGTAAAAGGTACTTATATTATACGTACTTGATAAAGTCTTTTTTTCATTCTCTATCAAATGTCACAACACGTCGCGTTGCAACGTGTTGTGAGCTTGTAGATCGGCTATTTTTAAATACTGAAGCGTGAAACAGCACATGTACTTACGTACCTACCTTCCTACCTTCCTACAGTATATACCTGTGTATGAACAGGCATTCATTGGCATGTCAGCCGAACATCACTTTGTATGCACAGAGGAAAAACATTGGCCAACCGGGTGCTCAAGGGACATGAATCACTTTGTATGCATTGTAGTTCTTCAGAGCAGTGGTTCTCAACCTGCGGGTCGGGACCCCCAGTGGGGTCCCCAAATTATTTTGGGGGGTCCCCAGATGATTAACTTAATGTGCAGCAGTGTATTCTCACTCTACAGTAAACAAACCAACATAAAGTTAGAGGGTATCTGCACATTTCTAAAGTGACAATGGACCAATCCCCAATCACATACACACCCATTGTAACTGTTACAATGGGTGTGTATGTGATTGGGGATTGGTCCATTAAGGACTTTTTAATACTAAAATGACAAATTAAACCTTGGCCAAATTGTCTAATATTAGACGCAGACATATTAGACGTTGCGAGGTGTTGTGAGCATGTAGATCTGCTATTTTCACAATAGAACCGTCTTATACAAAATGTAATGCCTCAACTCTTAGTGCTCATCAGGGTGGGGGTTCCCCAGTTAAAATATGATTATTTTGGGGGTCGCGGCCTGAAAAGGTTGAGAACCACTGCTTCAGCATACTGGACTCCACGTGGCAACATTTACTCAAAAAAAGAAGAAGGAAAAAACTATTCCCATTGTGTTTGAACAATGGGAATAAATAACAGTAAAACGTATTTACTCTATTGTATACACACCATTTAACGTGGCTTGTGTAAAGAATGAAAAACTGAATTTCCCCACAGGGATTAATAATGGTAATCTTCTCATCCTCCTCTTGCTTTTACAGCCTAGCATAAATTAGGAACAAACATCTGCTTGCTCGCGATCGACTGTACTTCGGTTTGGTTGAAAGGCTGTGTCTGGCACATCGTATTGATCCTGAATATTGTTATGCTAATCGTCATTATATTAGATTCCTCTGGCTCAGTGGTTCTGGAGAGAGGGTTCCAAATGGAACCTTACGGGTCTATAACTCTGAGAGTTTACAAATGGAACCAAAATGTACCCTTGCGGGTACTAAAAAATTGGACTTTATTGGTTCATGTCTGAAGTAACAAGTAACTAAAGGAGGGTTTCCCAAAGTGGATGCCGTAATGCCAGTCAAGGGGTGCCACAGCATAATTTGATAATATTTGGAATTCATCAGTATCACTTAGACCCCTCTATGCTTAGTAAAACAGACCTGATTTGCACTGTACTGTACTTGAGTTCTTTTTCCATCTACTCCAACTCTCTTCACCAAGAATAGCATATCTACAGTACAAGCTCACAACGTGTAACAACGAAACTTCCCCTCAGAATAGGGATGCTGGAGGTTCAAGTGGTTAAACGTCAGGTATAAAGTTATTTTCAGTCAGTTCTGATGGAAACAGATATTTCACCGTGACATACTGAATCTTTGGGAGAAAGATTGGCATATTTACTTAGTGTAACATAAGATTCAAAAAAATAACAGTGTAGTTTAGGGGAGCTGTGGATGAAAAGTTATTTACAAGGTGACCTGAGTCAAAGAAAATTAAAACACCTGGTGTAGTGGCGTAAACCTGTGTACAGTGCTTGAGAAGTGTTTAGTTACTCTACACCTGGGGTTTTCAAAGTGGGTGACGGGGCAACCTGGGGTGCCGTGACGGCCGTCCAGGGGTGCCGCGAGATAATTTGATAATATTTAGAATTTATTTGGACACTTGAAAATATATTTAGTATCATTTTAAACTTGAAGTACAAAGTTTATTTTCAGTCAGTTCTACCCAAAATGGCTATTATCTCAACATTTTCCTCACAATAAAATCTCTAAAATATCGTCGCTGTCGGGCAGAAACCTTGTATCTCCAATGCGATACGAGGTGTGTGCTTGTAGATCGGCTGTTTTCACTAATTTAGTACATTTTATAGATGATAAATACAAAACGAACGGTTTTAGACATATAAGGTTTCCACCCGACAACTACGATATGCTATAAATATAAGGTGCTGGGAGTGAAAATTATAATGTAGTAGGGGTGCCTCGGATTAAAAACATATTTATGGGGTGCCCTGAGACAAAAAAGTTTGGGAACCCCTGCTCTCCACGACTACAAACAGTCCTCTTTAGTTCAGTTAGTAGTATTGGCTATTGGGTGGGGACACATTGTCACACATGTGCGACAGAGCTGGGCAGCCTGCACACTGCACAGCAGCCCTGATGGGGCTGGCTATGGAAACGTAATCATGTTCATTTGTCGTTTGATACTGCAGTATCATAATGCCAGATTTTGGCTGGCGTGGTTGGTGTCTTTAATACTTCCATTTTGCCTTGCCAAATCAATCAACCGATATGGTGAGGGATTTGGCCTGAGGCCTATATTGTGACTAAACATGCAGTTCTGGAAAATGGACACTCTTGGAATCAGGGAAATTGCTG
>NC_137818.1:49773913-49778913 GCF_963921795.1 Nannobrachium achirus
CCAATCAGCAGACACGGGATGGGAGCTAATTTAGCATGTGAATGCTAATTAGCGCTAGCATTTAGAATGGCAGATGATGATGGAAGCGCGGCGACCGCTCGCCTCGCTTAAATGGCAAAAAAGGGAAAGAAAAGCAAAGCGTTGCTGGAGATGACGGATTATCTGGAACCTTGTGTTTGTGTTTGCGTGCGTGCGTGCGTGCGTGCGTGCGTGTGTGTGCGTGCGCGCGTGTGTGTGTCATATACTCCCTTTCTCCAACACAAACTCGTAATTAGCAGTAGACCAAGCATTCTAAATCCATCTCTCTGCTGTTGAGAACAAGGTAGCTTTCCTTTTCTTTTTTCCTCTCTCTCTCTCTCTCTCTTCTTCCCCCACAAGCTGGTTCAATGCCTCACTGTCTCTTCTTTTCTATGGATCGATATCATTTTCTCCTGAACCGAACCCAGGAGGTTAGATTCAACACGGCTACTTTATAACCAACAGAGCCCCCGAGGGCTGTGCTTATAAATCTCTTCTCACATACTGTATATATGCACTGTGTACCAGTGGTTCATTTCTGGAGCAGGGCCCACTTCTAACCTAGTAATGCTTTTAAGCTCATATTTATTGGTATCACTTTATTACGTTAATGCAATAGAGAAAGGAGCGGGGTCCCAGGGAAGACTATTTTTCAACAGTTTTTATTATATTTCGACACTTGCTCTGGCATTGTAAACGTATGTTTTCTCATGCCAATAAAGCTCCTTTGAATTGAATTGCAATTGCTATATTATCGTTGTGTTGGCAATTATTTGGGGGCCCACTTGCAATATACCATCGCGGCCCACCAGTGGACCCCCAGCCCACAGGTTGAAAAGCACTGCTGTATACCAACGAGGGTCCAGCTTATAGTCTATACATCATGCCACACGCCTGGTGGTGTAGAGTACATTTACTTAAGTCATGTACACTTTTGAGGTATTTGTACTTTACTGGACTATTTCCAATTCCCAATACTTTAACTTCTACTCCACTACATCTCAGATCGAAATATTGTACTTTTACTTTATTTATTTGAAAACATTAGTTACTATAGTTACTTTTCGGATATAAGTTATAATATTTTAAAGCATACATTAACCACTTTAGCCATGTTTTATACCTAGGTTGTTTGAAAATAGCCTCTACAAGCTTGTAGATCTGCTATTTTGAAACATTTTGTACTTTTACTTTTGGCACTTTTGAATTTTGAATTCTGGACTTTTACTTGTAACAGAGTACTCCTACATTGCAGTGTTGATACTTTTACTTAAGTAAAGAATGTGAGTACTTTTTCCACCACTGGGTCTCTACATGCAGGCACACAGACTGAAAACATGGCCTCCATGGCAGAGGCCATAAATTCAGTAGAGATGATTAGCCCATTAGTCAAATTAAGAAATCAAGCTGTCTGTTCATCTGGCTATTCATCTAAATATATTAATTAAATCTTTGCTGTGCACTTTTTCATAGTCACGTGTGAGTTCAAGTTCCAGCGTCTTTATTGATTGAATGCACAACTACACAACCTTAGCAGCAGTCACAGTTTAATTCAGTGGTTGAAGTCGTTACGCCAAAGCTTTATATTCTGATAGTAATCGTCGCTATGGTGTTTGTTCCCATTTATCAGCTTCCATTTATTGTTTAAATTCTCATTTAGTATTTTGTTTCATCACATCCACTTTCACTTGTTTGTATGAGTTGTCTTTCCTGATTCGATGAAAATCTAGGCTCTACTTTGTGTTTACTGAAGAGCTGGAGAGACGGATTGAGAGACTAAAGAAACACTCTACAGCAGTGTTTCTCAAACCTTTACATTTCAAGGTCTCCCCTTAACTCTGAAAGTATACAAATGGAATCAAAGGGTCCATTTGGTTCCTGTCAGAGTTACAGACAATTTAGACCCCCATAAAGGAACCCACAGAGTCCCCTGGAATCCACTTTGAGAACCACTGCTCTACTGCAGGGGTCTTCAATGTTTTTCAGGCCAAGGACTGAGGCTGAGAGTGTGTTTTCAGACTGAGGCTGAGAGTGTGTTTTCAGACATTTATCCACTTAAATACTCAATACTTTGTAAACTTGACCTTTGGTTCAGTACTTGGTCTGCGACCCCCAAATTAATATGTATTTGTCCACAGAACCTTATCTAAAAATATTTGGTGCCAGCCAGGGAAGCCCATACAATATTTGTGGTGTTAGAATGTTTCAAAAACATCAAGATTAGTTTTAAAATAGCTCTATATGTTGCGGAGTGATGCGCTGTGGGCTTGAATATTGGCTATTTTGAAATGGAGGCCTATATATGATATGATGACCAGTGGTTCCCAATCTTTTTAGCTTGTGACCCAAAAGGGAAATTAGACGTTTGCCCAGGACGCAAACTAGTGAAAACAGCAGATCTACAAGCTACAATCAAAAATGTCTTTGATATCTTCATGAAATTACTGTGAAAAAAATATATATATATTGAATTTTAGTTTTTTGGGGGGGGAATGCTTATTGAAAATGTTTTTTAAATAATAATTATTTAAACAAATTGTAGAAAACAAAACCTAAAGGGACCTAAACTAAATGTGTCCGCGACCCGCAAATGGGTCCCGACCCAGTGTTTGGGAACCAGTGCAATAGACGATGCTCATGTGGCGTACAGTATAGTCGCTTCTTTTTTGGCTTGGTGTTCATAGACCTGGTTCCTTTGTTTCTCTGGCAAAACCTGGCAGCGCTGAGCAGAGCAGCGCGCCTTGTGCTCATCTCCCGCTCTCCGTTGTCCATTGCAACAGTAGTGCTCATCATCATAACCACTGTACAAACTGTACAGACACACACAGAGCTGCTCTGGGTCCACGCCAGCCCCCCTGGCAGCTGACAGTTGTTGAACTAAAGAGGTGGCTGTGTTGTCTGGAGGCCAAGAGACCGTTGCTACTGCACCGTACCAGACCAGAGCATGTTCACAGACCAGGGCTGGAAAGCACAGACCTGCTAGAACCACTGTAAGCATTATGTCATGCTTTAACTATTCAAAAATAGCAGAAGTGAACATTTGTAACTAAAATATTTGCTTCTGGGGGTCCCTGGAACAACATATGTTGAGATGGGGGCTCTGCAGCCAAATACATGCAATTTTGGGGTTCCTTTTGATTGATTGATTGAAATGTAGTACAGTACAAGTACAGTTAAACACGCTGCCTAAAAGGAACATCCCAAATAAGACCTTTTACGGTCTTTTTTACGTTGAAAGCCCTCTGTATTTATTTCATGGACATAATAAATAGCAAGCAATGAAAACATTCAATAATATCGCAGTTATAAAAACACTATATGTACAGGATCGGGGAAACAAGGGGGTGGGGCTAAGGTAAGGGGGGGGGGGGGGTGCTCACTTCTCGCCTGACTGTGGGAGAAGTGATAACTACCTCCTTCTCTGGCCTCCTGAATGGTGAGTTTTCAGGGCAGTTTTGAAGGATGCCAGCGAGTTACATGTTTTAAGGGAGGTAGTCAAGGAATTCCACACCTGGGTGGCAATGTTGTAGAAGGAGAATTCACCCATATTTGTCTTATGGGTTTGTGTTATCAGATCATTGTGTGCGCTCCCTCCTTGACATGAAAAGGTTTGAGAACCACTGATTTAGAAGAAGAATTTAGAAGACATTTATAGAATCGGGTCAAAAATATTCAAAAATAAGGATTTTTCTAAAATAACAGTTCCACAAGCTCGCAGCACAGCACACGGTGCCACGCTGTGAGCTTGTATATCTGCTATTTTTGAGCGTTGGTCACACCGTCTCCTAAGAGTGACTTTGTCCGTATGCATGCATGCATGTACCTCTGTCCGTAGCATGAGCTACAATACCGCTGGTGTTAGTTTTTTATTTCTTTATCAAAAAAGTATCAAAAGAATGAACACTAAGAATACAATAATCGATAGTTGTAGCCCTACAATGGTCCCTTGTGGCTGTCTTGTGTAAATCCCTGGCTGACTGAGGTCTGACATGAAACTCAGCCTCCAGCAGTTCTACTTGAAAGCACAGAGAGAGAGAAAGAGAGAGATAGAGAGAGAGAGAGAGAGAGAGAAAGAGAGAGATTGGGAGGTCAGGGAGCGAGGTGTGAGGGGAGATCCCGGTTCAGTTGCCAGCCAAACGGAAACCCTGCTCTCCTGCGGGAGTCAGGAAGACCGATAGAATACAGTTCATCTCACACCGCTTATGACAGGAAGACCCCCGCCACACACACACACACACACACACACACGCACACGCACACACACACACACACACACACACACACACACACACACACACACACACACACTGATGTGCCAATCTGGTTGTGGGTTTTAACCCCCAGGTGGGATATCACTTCATGTGCATCCGCTGTGTCCTTTAGTAGGTCATAATCACGGCTCTCTGTGTGTGTGTGTGTGTGTGTGTGTGTGTGTGTGTGTGTGTGTGTGTGTGTGTGTGTGTGTGTGTGTGTGTGTGTGTGTGTGCGTGTGCGTGTGTGTTAATGGACAGGGGAGTGTGTTGGAGAGCGAGACAGATAGATCTATTAGTGAGGTGTGTGTGTGTGTGTGTAGCAGTGTATTCTCATGGCGGTTCACATGATCTCCTGTGAAAAAGCACAACTTTAAAACTCTCTCTCAGCCATTTACAATATGCTTGTGCGCCTATACTGCCAGGAATATTATTAATTTCCAAGTTATCAGTAACCTAACCCAGCAGGGATAATATGATTGCAGAATGTAGTACACGTACTATACCACTAGAGTGTGCCCAACGATTAGGTCTTGCAGTCTGGACTAAGCCTGGACAGCATGTGGACCATAATGGCCGCCTATGGAGCCGCCATTATGGCTCCCGGTCCGCCGAACGGGAGCGATCCCGCACGCCCTGAACGTCGTGCGCACGTTTTTGCTCCTGAGTGACCACTCTGTCAGCCTGCCATTTTTTTCCGAATGAAAATCCGTCTAAATATGGTAAAGTTTG
>NC_137818.1:49783913-49831413 GCF_963921795.1 Nannobrachium achirus
GGTGCTTGTAGATCTGCTATTTTTGTAAAATCATGACAATTTGTGCACATCTTTTGAATATGTTTTTTTAAAGCGAACATTTGTAACTCATATCTTTCTTTCACGGGGTCCCTAGAACAAAATATTTTGGAATGGTGGTTTGTGGTGAAATATATATAATTCTTGGCCTTGTGTAGCCAGACTATATCACTGCATTTTTAAAAGACGTATTTGTCTGATTCCAGGCTATATAATTCTAGGGGCCCTTGACGTTAAAAAGGTTTGAGCACCACTGATATAGAAACATTATTTTTTTCAGAAAATGCATTTTTAAGAATCGGCCTCAGGCCTTAATGGATTAATGGGACGGGTTCACATTTTCGGATTATCTTATATTTATTTTAATGGTCAATCGTTTGATTTTGTTCCTGTTTGGATCAATGGAAGTAACGGATTAGTCGCACCGCACCACTTTGTGGGCTTGTAGATCAGCTATGTTTGGCTATGAAATGTTCCCCCCGGAATATGGATGCAAGTGGTTAAAGACACACGTCACAGATCTAATTACCCCCCCCTGCCCCAACACACACACACACACACACACACACACACACACACACACACACACACACACACACACACACACACACACACACACACACACACACACACACACACACACACTGCACGGTCCATAGCGTGAATGGAACTCAGTGAACTCGTGGGGGACAAAGTAGTGACCATATGACTTCAGCTACAGCTGAATACGCACATCAAACACTCACCTCTGACCCTCCAGCTAACATACAGCCATGATGTCATGTGACCACAACACAGTCGGACTGAATTAAAGGAAAAAGAAAAAGTCTCTGGACTTGCCGGGTGCTTTACAGTAATCTGATTAGCATACCACCCAGTTCCTGTTTAGAATAATAAAGAGCATTGTGTTTGCTAGCGTGACACGTAGCTCACTAGGAACGGCACAGATCGCCAGGTTTTGTAACTCTGAGAGTATACAAATGGAAGCTAAATGAACGGGTCCATTTGGTTGCGTTTGTAGTTTGTACACTGTTAAATAAACACTGAGGACCTTTCAGCGTAGAAGTATCTAGGGGCCACACAAGTGTCCATACTGTACGTCAGTGGTTCTCAACTTGCGGGGCAAATTATTTTGGGGGTCGCCAGATAATTAACTTAATGTGCAACATTGTTTTCGCACTCAAAAGTAAACAAATCAACATGAAGTTTAAGTGTATAGAGGGTTTATGCACATTTCTAAAGTGACAAGTTAAGGACTTTTTAATACCTCTAAAATGACAAATTAAACATTGGCCAAATTGTCAAATATTAGAGGCAGAAATTGTGAAAATAGCCGATCTATATGCTGTGAGCATGTAGATCTGCTATTTTCACAATAGAACTAACTGTGTTAAAATGTAATGTCTCAACTCGCTGGTAGGGTCCCCAGTTAAAATATGATTATTTTGGGGGTCGCGGCCTGAAAAGGTTGAGAACCACTGCTGTACATCACGTTTCCTCTAAATGTCATTAATGACACAATTAAACAATGCATAGCTCTTTTTTTTAATTAACATGTGTATTTATGTGTTTAAAGTGTAGCCATCACACTCTGTGGTCTGGGACTCTCCAACATCGGGATGGGCACCGGAGCCAGGAATCTGGCATCGCCCAGGCTCTAGTCCAGTGGTTCTCAAACCTTTTCTTGTCACGAACACGGACCCCCAAACTCATTATGCATTTGACCACAAACACCCATCTGAAAAGCTTTTGTGCCAGGGACACAATAGCAGATCTACACGCTCACTATAGATCGGCTATTTTCAAATAGCTGAAGTACTGTATAGGTTTAAAGCGGTTAAACCCGATTTTGATGCTGTCTTAAAGCAGTGTTTCTCAAACTTTTAAATTTCAAGGTCTTCCCTCAACTCTGACCGTGTACAAATGGAACCAAATGGACCCTGACGGGTCCATTTGATTCCATTTGTACACGGTCAGAGTTACTGACTTCAATGGCTCCATGTAGACCCCCCTAAAGGAACCCACAGAGTCCCTGGAATCCACTTTGAGAAACATTGTCTTAGGGCCCACGCAGACGAAATGCGATATTGCATCAGATCAGATCTCGTGCCCGGGGGTTTATCGGTGTTCATTTCAAACGACAGCGATCCTCTGCCTTGAATTCGGGCCCGGTATATCCCGCTGTGCCAAGTGAAATATCTCAGACCATTACAAATGAGCCAGATATCCTGGATGACCACCCCTAGCGATCTCGGGCCAGAGTTGATTGGGGAAAAAGTTTTATTTTATTTTTTCTGGCAGTTGATTGAATAAAGAAACAAGGCTCCAGCCTCGGTTCTCAAACTATGTGTCCCGACCCAACGTGGTGTCGCGGAAGGTGCCATGGGCTCGCACATTGACGACCATACTACTGTGTATAACGTCTATTTGCCCTTCAACTATAAAATATATATTGTTTTTTATGAGACACGCATTGTAATTAGGCTATGCTCCCATTTATTACCTTCTGTTTGCATATGCAATGAGTCCTGCAGTGCTGCCAATCTGTTGAAGGTGAAACGCCATCAAAAGCCACCTCGAAGATGCAGGTTGGAACTCACTTATATGGAGCTCAAATTAATCATTACATCATTGCGCGAAACTAGGCCAGATAAATAATTAGCGCATCAGTTCCAGGTGGTGGTCCGCTCTCAAAAGTGGCCAAGCTTCTTCTCATCATTGAGAATGCTTGCAGGTGTGCATGTTCAATATAGGAAATTGCCCATTACATCAAAGTGAGCCTTTCTCCGCACAAAAAAAGAAAGAGAGGTTTAAACTTGAACTCAGTCTGTGACTGTCCCACCTTAAGCGCCTTCAACCAACACTGTCAGAGTAGCACTTGTATAGGTCGATTTAGAACCCTTTTAATTTATTAATATATTAGGCTGAGTCGTGAACCTTTTTCATGTAATAGGCCTATCCATCTTCGCGTTCGTTGATAGCCAAAAAAGCAGATACAAGCTCACAATGCACTGTGCCATAGCTGCGTCTACAGAGAACAGATCTGTTATTTTGGGAACATAGCCTAACCATGCTGCGCATTTTGATGACCAAATAATCCTGTGTGCACTGTAATATTACGTGGGAATGATATAGACTACCTTTGTGGGAATGATATACCTTTTTGAACAATAGCCTAAATTGCGTGGTGTTAATGAGTTGTGGTCATACAACACCAAACAAAACAAGAAAAAAGACCGCACGTAGTAAAAAAGAAAAAAAATCCCAAGGAATGTATGTCTCTCTGACTTTGAGTATGATGACATTAGGCTATATGAATAATAATGTGGCATATAGCATCAACCAGCATTTTAACGGCAACCAGCCAGACATTGGGCTTTGCAGGCATGGGCTTTGCCGACCAAAATAAATAACTAATGAATATATTGTTGTAACCAACAGCGTGAAGCGAACAACAAAAAAAAAGAAAAAGGATGATGATAGCCCAATATATTATTATCTTTTATAAATATAAAAAATATATTATATATATATGGGGAAAGGCTTTCGTGAGGTGATAGAATAGGCCTACACTGCCTTGTCGCCAAATGACTGCGCAGAAGAAAAAAAGGAGAAAAAAAAAGAACGCTATAGGCTATAACGTTTTTGAAAAAGTGATTACAACATTTTAGGGAGAAAGTAGGCTAAAGTAAAAAGTAAGTAGGATAATAATAATAAAAGTGTAGGCTATTCTATTGTGAGGTGACAGAATAGCCTACACTCTGCGCAGCCTAAAAAAAAGGAGGAGGAGATGGCTTCATATAATCTGATCCCGTGTGCTCATTCAGACGACAATATTTGTATTTACATTATAATAAATATTGGCGCTGTGGATTCTGTGTTTCTCGAACATTTCAAGGTCTTCCCCTTCTACTCTTTACAGTGTAGGCCTACAAAATACTAATGCAATCAATGTGCATCAAATGACAGCGCCGTCGCGCGCTGTTCATCAGCTGCTTTTGTTCACTTTGCGAACGGGACATGTTGGATTGGATACTATGCTACTTCAGTGGAGAGACGACATGGAATACCTACCAGCCAACGTGAGTACATTGCCGTGCCAAACCAAACCTTGCCGTTGTGACGCCGTAAAAGATGATTTGACAACTCCAAGCCAAATATATTATTAGCCTATCTTATATAAATATAATAAAGATATTATATATCCCCACGTGTTGTCATGGGGAAAGGCTTTTTGTGAGGTGATAGAATAGCATACACTGCCCTAGCCAAATCTGCGCAGCAAAAAAAAAAGAGAGAAAAAAGAACGCCAGTGTCCACTCCTAAAAGGCAGAAGAGGAGCAGCTGGCTTCATATAATCTCAAGCAATCCCGTGAGCTCATTCAGACGACAATAATTGTAAAGGATTCCTACCCGATGACCCGAGAATATCAAGCTTTTTTGATATTATCGTGAGTGCTCCCGACGAGTCCCGAGGTCATAAAAAAGCTAATTAACATAATCCGATCGTGTCGGGGTACTGTTCAAGCCCAAGACCGATTCCGGGGCCGACCAAACGATTTTCCCGGGGGGTCCTCCCGAAATCTGCTCGGGGATCCTCGGCCCCGGGATCGGCTCAATGTGAACGGGCCTTTAAAGGACAACTTTGTTTTTTTACAACAAGGGTTCATGTTTTAGATTGTAATTAGATAACATGTTGCTGGATACCCACTGGAACCCCCTGAGGGACCCCTGTGTGTCCCCACTTTGAGTCGCTCTGTTCTAGGACTGTCCAAAATTGGGATTGGACCCAAATAGGGCTCTGGTCACACTTTGACAGCAGTGTGGTAAGGTTTTGTCCTGTCTCGACACACTGTTAGTGGTCAGTGTGTGATCCAGTCCAACACCTGAACACAGGCCAAGTGCAAGTGGAGGCCTGGAGAGTGGGTCCACTGAGGGAGGCGTGAATTTAAAGCAAGGGGGCTGCACCACATCATGTGGGTCACCTCCCAACCGCAGGAGTCACACAGAGAGAGAGAGAGAGAGAGAGAGAGAGAGAGAGAGAGTGAGAGAGAGAGAGAGAGAGGAGGCGTGCCTGTCCAAACAGCCTGCTGGCTTCGCCTCTCAGCAGGGTGCCAACTGCTATGCCAACCTACGTGGCATGACTCTCTCGGTCTCTCTATTTCTCTCTCTATTCTATTGAGCCTCTGTGCAGTTCTGTGGCAGTGTAGTCTAATGCTGTGGTTTGACAGGTCTAATCATATGCATCTTCAGTAGTCGGATAGCATCGTTTGATCGTCATGTTTTTCTTGTACTGCAAAAAAGCGACTTTGAAAAAAAGAGGCTTAAATAGTTCTTAAAGTTCTCTCTCTCTCTCTCTCTCTCTCTCTCTCTCTCTCTCTCTCTCTCTCTCTGCGCTGGTCTCAACCAGGTGTCCCAGCAGTAGACAGAATGTGGATGGAGGGATTAGAGAGTAGAGGCAGGGGCAGGTGGGAGGACAACAGATTATTAGACAGCATGGGAGTGGGTTAACACACAGAGACACTCTCTCTCTCTCTCTGTGTGTGTGTGTGTGTGTGTGTGTGTGTGTGTGTGTGTGTGTGTGTGTGTGTGTGTGTGTGTGTGTGTGTGTGTGTGTGTGTGTGTGTGAGTGTGTGTGTGTGTGTGTGTGTGTGTGTGTGTGTGTGTGTGTGTGTGTGTGTGTGTGTGCTTTTGCGTGTGCGTGCGTGCGTGCATGCGTGTGTTGCTCTGACAACGCTGCAAGGTGCGGGAACCGGCCCCTCAGGAGAACAGCAGAGTGCACTGTACAGAGGAGGCAGAGTGGGCGTCCTCATCTACCGTTTGTGATGGAAATGTTTCATTCAGACAGAGAGCGCGCGTGCACGCACACACACGCACGCGCACACACACGCATGCGCACGCTTACACATACATACGACGTTTGTGCCAGTGAGAGCTGGAGTCTGGGGTCGCAGAGGTTGGAGGTCACCAGAGAGGAAGAGAGACAGCGAGAGAGAAAGAGGGAGACATGGTGGGGGAGGGGAGGGGGGGTGTAAAGGGGGACTTGATTGATTGTTTCCTGTCTATGTCCTGTCTGATTTCCTCATTCTCTCTATAGTCTATTAGTCTTATTGGCATCTCTCTCTCTCTCTCCCTCTCTCTCTCTAAGGCTAGCCATAAATTATAACTCCTGTAGGGCGCTTTTATTTTGAAGACGGTTTCTCTCTACGAGAGTTATAGCGGCGAGAGGAGGAGTATGCCCGGTGAGGCCGTTTGGTCCTCTAACTCAGGGGTTTTCAAAGTGGGTGACAGGGTGCCGCGACGGCTGTCCAGGGGTGCCGCGAGATAATTTGATAATATTTGGAATTTATTTGGACACTTGAAAAAATATTTTGTATCATTTTAAACTTGAAGTACAAAGTTATTTTCAGTCACTTCTAACCAAAATGGCTATTATCTCAACGTTTTCCTCACAACATAATCACTGAAATATCTTCACTGTCAAATGTGTACGTCTTTTGTACAACACGATTATTTATTTTACAATAAATACAACACGAACGGTTTTGGACATACAAGGTTTCCTCCTGACAACGACGATATGCTATAAATATAAGGTGCTGGGAGTGAAAATTATAATGTAGGGGTGCCTCGGATTAAAAAAATATTTATGGGGTGCCCTGAGACAAAAAAGTTTGGGAACCCCTGCTCTAACTGCTCGAAACATGCACAATTGCAAATTACAATGTGCTCACCTCATTGGCGCAACTGTTCTTTTACCGTTCAGAACCTCCTTTGGAAGTGTATAGATGGCAATCTGGACATTGCTAAAGTGACAATTTAAGGACTTTTTAATATCTCTAAAATTACAAATAAAACATTGTCCAAATATTAGAGGCAGAAATTGTGAAAATAGCCGATCTACATGCTCACAACACCTCGCGTTGCAAGGCGATGTGTTGCATGTACTGTAGATCTGCTATTTTCACAATAGAACTGTGTTATACAAAATTTTAACCCTCAACTCTGGGGGGCCCCCAGTTAATATATGATTATTTTGGGGGTCGCGGCTAGCCTAGTTCCAGACCCTGAATCGCTAGCCACACCCCTTTAAATTTTTTGTTTTGGCGATTCAGGGGTCTAGAAGTGCTCTCATTGAAGAGTCCTCCCTCGGTTGAAAATCCGTACGGCGAATCAGCGTCGTGAATCAGTGTCTTGTGATCAGCGTGGGTGGGGGTTTCCCAGAACTCATGTGTGTTTCCAAGTACACCAGCGCTGCCGCCGTACCGTACCGTGCATCGCGTCGTGATAAAATGCGGTAAATTGCGGTAAAATGCGATCGTATCGATCTCGCTATGAAACACCAGTAGCAGGCATGTTATGGTGTGTTTGATTACTAGTTCGTAGTGCTCCTATTCTGACTGTTTCTTTGGTTAGCAAGTAGCACTAGCAAGCAACAGGCTAGCCACTAGCCAGCCACACTATGTCATGTGTTGGTCGGTGAACCAATCGCTGAAGACTGCCTCTTTTTGGCAACGCCCATCCCTGCAATCGCCTTGGGGGAAAGCACTTTCAGACTGAATAATGAAGTGAAACGAAATGTCAATTCAGGCTGAGTGTCAGGCTAGGTCGCGGCCTGAAAAGGTTGAGAACCACTGTTCTAAAGCAGTGGTTCCAAAACCTTTTGAATCTCAAGGATCCCCCATAGCTCTAACGGTTTACACACAGAACCAAATCTGGATCCAGATTTGATTCCATTTGTACACTCTCAGAGAGTTAACAGACATTTTGAGGGTCCATTTGGAACGGGGAACCCTGTGAGACCCTTGACCATACTTTGTGAACTATACGCTTTTCACGTCAAGGAGCCACAAATTGACACTTACTAGCTGCGGACCCCCATTTGAAAAGATATGCCAGGGACCACACGAGAGAAGTTTTTTTACGGCTCTAACAGTGATTCTCAACCATTTTAATTTCAAGGACCTCTAGGACCCCAATTTATATAGCAAAATCAATGTTAATTTAAGTCCATTTGGTTCCTAACTATCATTTAGCTGTGGACCCCCTGGAATGCTCTCAAGGACCTTTTTATTGCTCTATGTGTCCTATGTGTTTTTATGTGTCTTTTGTGACAGATATATGCTTTTATATATTGCTGCAACCCCCCTTCGGGGACAAACAATAAATGAACTTGAACTTGGACCCCACTTGGAGAACCAATGCTCTAAGCCGGGGTGAGCGAATGTAGAATAAATTCCTGTTTATGGAAGAATGGCATGTTATTTCGTCTTTTTCAGTCACGCACGCACGCACGCACGCACGCACGCATGCACGCACACGCACACATGCACATACACACACAAGATTTCCAGACCGTCTTCCACGGTGCTGGAAGCCATCACACAGAGAGAGAGAGAGAGAGGGAAAAGATCAAATGATCCGATTCAATGAATTATCTTAAACGAGACACAATAAGAGATAAATAGTCATTTATTCAACACTGCCACGTCTAACGGCGCCCACTGTCTTTCCATCTCTCATCCATCGCTCTGTATGTGTGTGCGTGGGTGTGTGCACGTGCAGAGAGGAGCGATGACAGTTTAAATGGAATTAAGGTTGCGCGAATGTGCGTGTGTAATAAATAGTTTTGTTGGAGCCTCCCCCTTGAACATGATTACATCTCTCTGTCTGCCAGTGTCATTATAACACTATACAATACATCTGCATAATGCTGCTACACATCTCAATCTCTCTCTCTCTCTCCCTCTCCTCCCTCTCTCATTCTCTTATGTAATTTCATACTTTAGTACTCATATCAAAATGACATGCTGCCTATCTCTCTCTCTTTCTCTCTCTCTCTCTCTCTCTCTCTCTCTCTCTCTCTCTCTCCCCCCCCCCCCTCTTTTTCCTCTGTCGGGGGAGGGGGGGGGGGGGGGGTGAGGCCTTGTTGTCTGCTAAGGGGTGCAGGCATATGACGACGCGGGCGGGAAAATTTGACAATATTGCTGCGTCTTACCCTTTTCCGCAAATTGGGCCCGATTCATCAATCTGGTCGTAAATAAAGTGGAAATAAATCTTGGCTTATATTTCTGTCTTACCTTCAAAATCCCTTCAAAATCTATGACAAAAAAACATTGCTGAATCTGACCCCTAATTTGGGAATTGTCCTAAATGCCGGTAAGATCAAAATATGGGTGTAATTTGGCCGTAAAGTGCTTGATGAATCGGGCCGATTGTATCCAAATCCAATTAAATGTAAAGTAATAGTAACTCTGAGGACCCCCTAGGGGTCCCGGACACCCTGTTGAAGAACCTTGAGCTATGGCCTTCTCTCTCTCTCACTTGAAGAGGTTTCTAAAGCCCCACTCGCTAATCCAGAAACAACACCCATGCCATGCTCCATGAGTCATCATGTTAGTGATTAGCTCAGTCATGACCAATAGAGGCATATTGAGATGCCATAGCACCCCAAATCATAACTGACTGCAGACACTTCTGAAGGTTGACATTTCTCTATTATAAATCCTTGTTTTGAGTGGTAATATTTTGAAATATGGACTTTTGATATTCACAAGCTGTATGCCATAACAAATATTATTTTTTAAAGTGATCCCTGGCTAATACGACAAATATGCCTTAATATACATTATAATTGTCCTCTATAACTACAATGTAAAATTAAAAACATCTCAAATATTTTATTTCTTCTAGAAATAGCTAATCTTTCAGTCAATAGGGGAAATGCCTGTCGCAAGTTGATGATGTCATAAATGTTATGTGTGGTCTAATTTATGGCATGCATGTGCAAAATAAACCACAAACACATTTGAAATATTGATTTGATGCTCATATTAACCATAGGAAGTATTACGTTTGTTTTTTATTTGCACATGCATTCCATAAATTCCATAGGGATAGATCACAAATTACATTTATGACATCATCAACTTGCGACAGGCATTTCCCCTATTGAGTGAAAGATTAGCTATTTCTAGAAGAAATAAAATATTTAAGGTGTTTTTAATTTTACATTGTAATTATAGAGGACAATTATAATGTACTAGAAGCTCGGCCGCCCGAGTCGGCGGCCTGGCCAACTCGGGAACAATGTAAATAGGGAATGAATGCCCCGCCCTTTAATGCAAACCCCATTATACCTGTTGTCATAGGATCCGTTTTGACCATCTGTTTGCGTGTGTCCATTTATGCCCATATATGGAGAGATATGTCTGTCTACGTCCATTTTCTGCCCATATATGGAGATCTCTGTAGGACCTGGTTTGACCATCTGTTTGCCTGTGCCCATTTATGCCCATATATGGAGTTTGCGACCTGGCCAACTCGGGAACGATGTAAATAGGGAATGAATGCCCCACCCTTTAATGCAAACCCCATTATATGGAGATCTCTGTATCTGTCTGTGTCCCTTTTATGCCCATATACTCTATCTGTGTCCATCTTTTATGCCCATATGCCCATATATGGAGATCTCTGTATCTGCCCATATGCCCATATATGGAGATCTCAGTCTATGTCCCTTTTATGCCCATATATCTGCGTCCATTTTATGCCCATATGCCCATATATGGAGATCTCTGTATCTGCCCATATGCCCATTCTCTGTATCAGTCTGTGTCCCTTTTATGCCCATATACGGAGATATCTGTCATGGAGATCTCAGTCTGTGTCCCTTTTATGCCCATATATCTGTCTGTGTCCCTTTTATGCCCATATACGGAGATATCTGTCGGGTCGAGGCAAGGCCCCTGTATTGCCCATATATGGAGATCTCTGTATCTGCCCATATGCCCATATATGGAGATCTCAGTCTGTTGGGTCGAGGCTAGGACCCTGTATCTACTTATTTTATGCCCATATGCCCATATATGGAGATCTCTGTATCTGCCCATATGCCCATATATGGAGATCTCAGTCTGTGTCCCTTTTATGCCCATATATCTGCGTCCATTTTATGCCCATATGCCCATATATGGAGATCTCTGTATCTGCCCATATGCCCATTCTCTGTTTCAGTCTGTGTCCCTTTTATGCCCATATACGGAGATATCTGTCATGGAGATCTCAGTCTGTGTCCCTTTTATGCCCATATATCTGTCTGTGTCCCTTTTATGCCCATATACGGAGATATCTGTCGGGTCGAGGCAAGGCCCCTGTATTGCCCATATATGGAGATCTCTGTATCTGCCCATATGCCCATATATGGAGATCTCAGTCTGTTGGGTCGAGGCTAGGACCCTGTATCTGCCTGCAGTGATGTCACAATGACTCAGCGCTTGCACCCGGCACTGCAGTGATGTCACAATGAGTCAGCGCTTGCGCCGATTTTGCGCCGATTTCCGCATAAGGAGATTCCGAACGTTTCGCGCCGGTTAGGGAAAACCGCGCGTCGGGTCGGGTCGAGGCCCGGCACTGCACTCCGTGCTGCGGCGGGGAACGTGTGTGCCGAATCTGAAGCCGGTGGGACGAACGGTTCTCGAGATACGCGGATTACAAACACACACGCAGAGACTTCTCGCATTTATAGATAGATAGATTAAGGCATATTTGTCGTATTAGTTAGTCCCCCCAGGAATCCGCGATTCCGCGATCGCAGAAATTTTCGCGGAAATCGCGACCACCCGCGGATTTCACGGCCATTCGCGGACTTTTCTGACGGCCGCGGAATAACAGTCGCGAGTGGCAGCAGAGCGGCGGGAGTAGTTATTACTACTATTATAAAACGATGTGTACATGGTTTGATCAGTGGCCACCTCATACAGAGCCTGGGGAATAGCTTAGCTTCCCTCCTGTTAGCACTGACACTGTATTGGTCCGGTCCCACATTCGTTCCTGACAGAAACTGTGTCCTGAACTATAGTTCCTCTCTATGCCTCTATGGTCCTGGCAATAACAATGCTAATGCAGAAGAGAATAAATAAATATTACACCCATACTAGGTAGTAGGTAGGCTATCCTCTAAAATGTGGTTACTATGGGCATGGTTTGGATGACAATATAGTCTTTGCAACAGAAAGTAATTATTAAAAACAATAGCAATTAAAAAATAATAGATTTAATATTAGATTTATATTCTCAAAAATGATTATTTGATTATTCTAACCAATAATTACAATTAATTGTAGGTATTTCATGAAGGGTTTTACTTTATTGTTAGAACTATATCATTTTCTGCTTGATAACTGGTCATTTCAGGTTGTTTTTTAATGTCCACGGAATCAAGAAATGTTCTCCACAGAATTCCGCAGAATCAGGATTGTTCTCCGCGGAATCAAGACTTTTTCTCCGCAGATTCCTGGGGGGACTAATTAGTCAAGGATCACTTTAACAAAAATAGGTTTGGAATAATTCACTGAATGTGCAATGTATCTAGAATATATGAAGGTTTCAAGAAATATATGAAAGTTTGAAGAAATCTTTCTTTTACACAATATTCACATTTTTCGAGATGGATCTGTATGTCTTGACTTTTTAGCAAAAGTTCCAGTCTCCAATGGACTCAATGAAAGAATGTTGCAATGTTGAGACTGTAGCCATGTAGCCAGCACGCATGCACGCACGCACACAAACGCACACATGCACACACACAAGCACTGTTCTGCAGATGTTTGACAGTAGCCAGACACCACTCTGTGTGTGTGTGTGTGTGTGTGTGTGTGTGTGTGTGTGTGTGTGTGTGTGTGTGTGTGTGTGTGTGTGTGTGTGTGTGTGTGTGTGTGTGTGTGTGTGTGTGTGTGTGTGTGTGTGTGTGTGTGTGTGTGTGTGTGTGTGTGTGTGGCAAGGGACTGCAGCGACTGAACTTGTGACCCTGTGCTGAACTCCATGACATTTCCATCCAGTGAACACCACTGCCACAGTCCTACCCCAGCTTGGTTAGCCTCTAGCAGCATTAGCTCATCACATCTGTTGTGTGTCTGTCCTCTACATTCATGACTGAGCAGCAACAGCCATAGTGACAGAATGTCAAACACACTGCCCGAAAATATGGTTGCACATAACACTATTAACAACAACATACATTTAGAATGAACAGAGAGAGAATATATCTACTGTATGCAATTATATTTTGCCTATTGGTGCGTTAACGTGCTCTCTCTCTCTCTCTCTCTCTCTCATATAGTCAATGAAATACTTCAGTATTCAAAATGACAAATTATGAAGTACATTTTCCATGTACCCCAGAACCCTGGAACCTTTTTTTTGGTCCTTCTCCTGAGGTAGAACTAAACTTGAGTTCTGGGAACTAGAGATGTTACCGATCAATCGGCAATGGATCGGATCGGGTCGATCAAAGCGTGATCGGCGATAATCGGTGGTTTAGATCAAAAGGTAAATTCACCGATCGGATCGGATCGGTGCATCCAATCAACCAGCAGTTCAGTATGCCCACTTGAGGACATTTTGGGGTATTGATTTCCACAGTGCTGAAGGAATAATTAGTTACTGCTATGATAATAAATACATAGTAATGCTGGTAAATAACTATAAGGCAAATATATAAATGAATTCATGAGTGAATGAATTAAAGTTAAAACATTAACATTTAGAAAATATAAATAATAACTTGATCGGATCGGTGATTGATCGGTATCGGGTGATCAAACTTTTGTGATCGGTGCTCGGTGATCGGTTCCAAAAAACCTGATCGGACCATCCCTACTGGGAACCTATGGGCGGGGCCAGCCTGCTCTTTTTTGGGACCTTCCCAGTTAGTTCTGGTTATATGGAAACCTAAGTGGAACTTGGTCCCGGAACTTGGTTCTGGAAAGTTCTGGTTCTAGTTCTGGGTTGGCCCTACAGTGGAAATGGGGCTAAAGCTAAGGTAGATATAGACTGGAATAGGTGAATGGTAGTGGGTTTGTGTACTTTAGTTTTGTGTGGTGTGTTGTTGAGTCACTGTACTTTTTTAAGTAACACAGTTAGATGTTGATCTGGAGCTGTGCTCATAAATCTCTCTGCAGACATTTCCTCATAAATCTGTTTAAAGAAGTTCAGACTACAATTGAACGCTTCAACGGGAATCACTGTTTGTCCACTGTGTGTGTGTGTGTGTGTGTGTGTGTGTGTGTGTGTGTGTGT
This sequence comes from Nannobrachium achirus, assembly GCF_963921795.1. NCBI lineage: Eukaryota > Metazoa > Chordata > Actinopteri > Myctophiformes > Myctophidae > Nannobrachium > Nannobrachium achirus. Next base: position 49,798,011 of record NC_137818.1, read on the forward strand.
GTGTGTGTGTGTGTGTGTGTGTGTGTGTGTGTGTGTGTGTGTGTGTGTGTGTTTGTGTGTTTTTGGCGGCGGATGTGAACTGATCCAGTTTGTTGCTAATGTGATTAGCCTCTAGCCATGTGCAGGAGGATTAGAGCACAGCCGCACCCTCACTTGCGCACGCACATGCGCGCACGCACACACACACACACACACACGCACGCACGCGCGCGCGCACACACACGGATTCTCCAGGCTAAGTGTATTGCCCAGAGGAACACTGGAGGAGGAATTGTACTTTTATAATATCCATTAAGCCCTAATGTATCTTCAAATCTTAGAGACCTTGACATCATACTGGATCAGGCCATGCTTTTCACCTCAGAAACCTTTACTAAATGAAGATCTTTTGTTTCTCACCCAAGAAATGATCATTCATGCGTTTGTGTCATCATTCTGGGACTATTGTAACTCTCTTTTCACTTGTCTCTCTAAAACATCTATGTACCGTCTACAACTAGTCCAGAATGTGGCTGCCAGGCTACTGACCAGGTCCAGGAGATCCTGTCAGGGGTTGACAGTTGACACTAATGGTTGCCCAACTGCCCGTACAACGTACGGACAGGTGGAATTTGCTTTCAGGTTCCACGACGGGCAAATGCATTTGAGTGGGGAAGCCACCGTCTTTAGTTTGTTATAAACACAACAAAAGATGTCTGTGGGTCTTCTTCCTCGGCACTAACAGGTGCTCCGTGGGTTGGTGGCCCTGAGCACCACTGAGGCTAAAGTCCTCCAGGCGAATGTGGAGAACTTGGCGGGGCAGGTCCTGGCCCTGCTGATGTAGGCGGAGGCCAGCCGACGGAGGCGCTTTGCCCCGAAGGTGTCGAAGTGGCCGGGGAGCACCTGGTCCACCTGCTCGCTGTCCACCAGGCCCACCAGGCGCTCGCAGCTGCTGACGTAGTCGCGGACGCAGCTGTAGGGCAGCCAGTCGATCATGGCTCCGTCGTACACCGTGTCACCGCTGAACAGCAGCTTGTTGTCGCGGTCGTGGAGGCAGATGCTGCCCCGCGAGTGGCCGGGCGTGTGGAGCACCGTCAGCTGCCTGTCGCCCAGGTTGATCACGTCACCTTCCTGCAGGATGAGAGTGGGCCGCACAGCCTTGACCTTGTATTGCCTCGCCCTCCAGCCGGGTGACGGCGGCTCCACGATCTCCCTGTCGCTCAGCCAGGTGACCGTCTCGAAGTTGTCGCCGTTGGCCAGGGCGTCCACCTCGGCGCCGTGCACACCCACCTGCGAGAACTGGTGGAGACCGCCCGAGTGGTCGAAGTGGGCGTGGGTGGCCACGGCCAGCAGCGGGTTCTTGCCGCTGCCGCCGGTGCCCAGCAGCCCCTGGTCAGCGATGTAGTCCGGCAGGCTCCGCAGACCCAGGCCCGTGTCGATCACCACGTCCTGGTGGCTGCCGCGCAGCAGCCAGATGTTGGCACGGTTCTCCGACTGATAGAAGCGCTCCTGGATGCAGAAGAGCCCACCGCCCAGCGCCTTGTGGGAGTACCAGTCCGTGGAGGTGGGAGGAGACATGATCACACCGGCTGCATATAGAGGCTTAGGGTGGAGGATTGGATGCCCCTATGTTTTTCTGAGATTAGCCATTGCATTCGATGTATTGATGTTGATGTACTGATGTATTACTTTGCTTATTGTAAGTTGCTCTGGCTTAAGTGCGTCTGCTAAATGCTTAAAATGTAAACTGCATAGCTATTGAGATATTTGGCATAAATACTGAGGTATGTCCATATTGCATAGCCCCAGAATTTGCAAGCTAAGTAAACAATCTGTTAAAATAAACGGTAATTAAAATGTTACCCATCACAATTTACTTTTCAGGTAAGTGGGCGTGACCTTTTTGTCTGGCAGGGGTTAAATAGTCAGGGGACAATATTGTGACGTCATAATGGGTGTGGCCAGGTGCTGACGTCATCACCATTTTGGTGCAGCTCCAAAGAGTATACACGCAACAAATGTAGGCTACTCCTCGGACTAGTATATAAGCACTTTAATGTGTGTGCGTGCGTGGGTGGGTGGGTGGGTGCATGCATTCGCATGTGTGTCACACTGTCTGCTAAATTGTCCACCAGATGGTGCTGAAATCACCAAAACAAACTTGGCACTACCAGACCAAAGATATGATTTGTTTGATTGAAACAGTTACACACCATTAACTTAAAAATATTGTCAGATATCATGTTGTTTAGAAAGATGCTAGGTTTGATGTTTACTTTGTATCCAAGCTCCTTTGAAGCACTACATTGTTCTCTTTGCCCTCTCCTTTTGTGACTACTTACCCTGTCGTTTGGTGAATAGGGTTCATGCTTACGCTGATCTCGCTCTCGCAAGTCGCTCTGATAAATTGTAAACCGTAATTGTCATTTAAGTCGACGGAGGCGCATCCAGATAGTCGTCTCCAAAACCACACGAACCCGCACTCTACATGCTATGCTTGTCTGTTTCACTTTGGTATGAATCTCTCAAGCTGAAAAACATATTTTAGCATGGTTTTTTATGCATTTCTGTCCCACCTATGACAATGGATAAATCGATAAATGCTCGCTTCCAACAAAACCCTTGTGACACACAGAGAATATAGGTGTGTGCCTCATGAAAGGCTCACTGATTGGTGAACTAGATAGTTTATTACACATACTGCCAGCTTGGGTTTGGCTCAGTGCAGGAACATCATTGAACTATTTCTTAACGATTCCAGTTCCCTAACGATTCTCGAAACAATTTCTGAACCGTTCCCTTAAAGATTACCGTATTTGACAAATTCAATATAATTTTGGCCTTCATTAAAATGTTTGTTAAACACATTTTCAATCATAAATGTCGTCGTTGTCGGATGGAAACCTTGTATGTCCCAAACCGTTTGTTTTGTACTTATCATTTTTAAAATGATTTAAACTAGTGAGTACAGCCGCCGCGAGGCGTTGTGTGCTTGTAGATTAGCTGCTTTCACTACTTTTGTGCAATGGCCTTGTATGATGAAGCAGTGCTTTACTTTGCGAAAAAAATGTACAAATTTGAAACTTGGAGATACAAGGTTTCTGCCCAACAGTGACAATATGGTAGTGCACACATTTTTGTAGTGCTTCTCTAGGTCACTTGAGGGGGTTCCAAATGGACCCTTACAGGTCTGTAACTCTGAGAGTGTACAACTGCATCCACATATTCGGTTCCATTTGTACTCTCTCAGAGTTAAGGGGCTTCCACACTAGCCGCGGTCACCGCCTCCTTGCAATTCATTTTCAATGGGAGGCGGGCGGCTTTTTCAGCCGCGCAGCGCAGTTTGGGGGCGGCGAGGAGAGCGGACGCTCTCGAAATCCCCCGCGAGCGTGCTCGTTTGTGCATGCGTACGCGGGCGGTGAGAGATGGATTGTGTTCATCTTTGTGAAATACCGCATGGCGTTTACTCACTGAGCAAGTGTGTTTGTGTCTCACCGCGGCGCGGCCACCGCTGATCCTAGCGGCAGCCCCGCCTGTAGTGTGTAGGGCACCTTATGGTTGTATTGAAAAATGTTATAGCAGATGTGAAGTTAGTCCATATACCAGCTCTGACAGTGTGTGTACTCACAGCATACAGAGACCCATAGCAGACACATCTTATAGACCAGTGATTCCCAAACGGTGTGCAGAGGCACATTGGTGTAGCCTAGCACAGCTAAACAATCCACCCATGTTAAAACAAGGTGGGGATGCTATACTGCAGTTAGTTAGCTGCATTAGTATATAGTCTGACCAAGCGGGCTAACATTGGTGTAAATCCAGGTGTACTTTTGAGAGATTTTGTGTTCACCACACATTATTAATTGCAATACATACAACTATACGACATTGTTTACAATACATGTAAGTACTGTACAGTACTGTACATTCCCAATACAGTCAAATTCTATACCCTAAACCGTAATTATTTTAATCGGTTTCAACCTGAAAAATAGAAATATGACGAATATACCTATATTTTAACCACTTTCACTATAGATCCTTTTAAGTGGTTAAGTTGTTAAGTGCTTCAGTGATTACATGGTTCAGTGAGTATGTGGTTCAGTGGTTAGAATGGTAATGCATCTGAAGCACAGTGTCATGGACAGAAGATGAATGTCTTCTCTGTGCTGGAGAGCGCTGACCCAGAACACCTGAACAACACGGCATCTGTGGATGAAAAATGGTTCCTACTGTAAATAAAGGCGGGAACATCGCTCTCCTGCTGTCTTCCAAACCTGTCCCCTTGTCTTCAGTACCCTCTCTACCCACCACGGCCCCCGTCTTCCAAACTTGTCCCCTTGTCTTCAGCACCCTATCCACCCAACACGGCCCCCGTCCTCCAAACTTGTCCCCTTGTCTTCAGTACCCTCTCTACCCAACACGGCCCCTGTCCTCCAAACCTGTCCCCTTGTCTTCAGTACCCTCTCCACCCAACATGGCCAACGTCTTCCAAACCGTCTTTTCAAATGTGTACCCTATCTCCGAAACCTGTCCAATGTCTTTCAAACATGTACCGTCAAGGACGTGCAGAGAATGTTAGAGAGGCAGGGGCTGAAGTTTCTATAAGGGCCTTTTGGTGGAAATATCGAAAATAGCAGACCTCCAAGCTCACAATGCGTTGCAGCGCGACGCTTTGTGAGCTTGGAGGTAGGCTATTTTCGGTACTTGATACCGCACTGAACTAAGCATAATCAAGTCAATTCTCAGAGAGGGCAATTCTCTACCCCACAACCTGCCCCTTCTACCCCACAACCTGTCCTGTCCCCTGTCACCCCACCTTGTCCCATCAGAGTGTTCCCTCCAGGCAGTGCTTGTCCCAGTTCACTAGGTAGTAGTATATAGGATGCAGGAGAAACCCACATATTTTGGGGCAACATAAGGTGTGTGTGCGCACGAGCGTGTGTGTGTGTCCGCGTGTGCATGCGTCCGCGTGTGTGTGTGCACACGCGACCACTAATCTCCTATGAGGGGGTCCCGTCAGGATTAAGCTAATCAGAAGCCCCTCTTTACCTCCCGCTGGTTGCACCTCCTCATCTCTCTCTCTCTCTCTCTCTCTCTCTCTCTCTCTCTCTCTCTCTCTCTCTCTCTCCCTCACATCCCTCCTTCATCCCTCTTTCACCTCCCTATACCCCTCTCATCTCCTCCACTCCTGATCCCTCTATCCTTCACTTCGCCTCATCTCGTTATCTTTTCACCTCTACTCCATCTCTCCGTCCTCCTAATCCCTCCTTCCACCCCCCCCCCCACACACACACACACACTTTCACTCCTTTGTCACTCCTTTCCTCTCCTCATCCCCCCTTCCTTCCTAACCTCCATCTGTGTCTTCACACCTCTCTCCGCTACCCCTCCTTTCACCCCGTCATCCCTCCATCCGTCTCCTGGGGTTCCCTACATCTTTGGCCTAATCTCTCCATCTGTACACCTCTCTCTCTCTCTCTCTCTCTCTCTCTCCTCTCCTCCCTCTCTCTGTCCTTGCTCTTGTTCTTCTCTAGTCTTTCACCCGTGTCTCCATCCTTTCCTTTCATCCCTCCATCCTGCTCATCTGTTCCATCCTTCCCCTCACCCATCCTTCTCTCTCTCTCTCTCTCTCTTTCTCTCTCTCTCTCTCTCTCTCTCTCTCTCTCTCTCTCTCTCTCTCTCTCTCTCTCATCCCCAATGTGTTCCTCTTTCTGCCACTGTGTTCCTTAAAGCAAGGTTCTTCAATGCTTTTCAGGCCAAGGACCCCCTAGATGAGAGAGAGAGATGACCCAGGGACCCCCAGTACATATTTATAAAATTATGCTGCAGAAACATTTTTCATAGGTGGTGTGAACAAGACATTTGATGTTTATTGTCTGTCTGTCTGTCTGTCTGTCTGTCTGTCTGTCTGTCTGTCTGTCTGTCTGTCTGTCTGTCTGTCTGTCTGTCTGTCTGTCTGTCTGACTGACTGACTGACTGACTGACTGTCTGTCTGTCTGTCTGTCTGACTGACTTTGAATAAAACTACAGAATAAGATGGATTTGTGGTTAGATGATCACTGTAGCTTTGTAGTTTTTTGCTTTTGTGAAGAACATGCATCCTTGCAGTGCATTCTTAATGTAATTCTAACCAGGAAGCTGCTACGGAGGCTATTGTTGCTAGGCATTGTGGTTCATGTAAAAACACTACCTCATGCGTTATACTGTACTACTGTATGTAATGTACTGTCCTGTGGGTTCAAGTGTGTTCAGCCTGATTTAAAGAGGTGTATGTGTCTATGGGGTTAACATTACTCTAATAGACCCCCAGGTGTGGATATAATGTGCAGATTTGTCTTCCCTGTGTATTTTTGGTTACTTCCTGAAAACTGAAAGCCTTGAGTCAAAAGGCCGATCGAAAAACACAGATTAAATGACATCATAAACGCATCCCCTCCCCTTTTACCATTCACCCAACACTGTGGGTGTGGCTAACTTCACCTGGGTCACCACCTACCTGACAACCAGGCATACTTAAATTCCGAGTGTTACAAAGCTGCCATTCTCTCTCTCTCTCTCTCTCTCTCTCTCTCTCTCTCTCTCTCTCTGTTGGTAGAGCACATGGACATTACCCAAAATTGCAGCTTTAAGTCGTGTCTTCTTCTGACAGATTTGTGAGGCCATGAATACAGTAAAAAATATAGGTTAAATATGACCACATGTTTTTTATATCAGTCTTAGCAATCTCTGAGAGCTCCCACCTTCACTTCCATACTCCACACGCACACGCACACGCACATGGACGCACACATGCACATGCACATGCACATGCACACGCACACGCACACCCTCAAATAGCCCCGGCCTCTCCATGTGGAGCGACGGGGTGACACTTATCACTGCCTTCTATTATCCCTCCGGATTGTCTGAATGTGAACCGTGGAGGACGGGAATGGCAGGAGCGGGAGGAGCCAGGAGGACAGACGGAGGACGGAGCACGGGAAAAGGGAGGGAGGAGGAGGAAGAGGGGAGGGAGGTGAAGAAAAGAGAGGGGAGGAGGCGTGGAGAACCGAAACAGAAGAAGGAGAGAATGCCCGCAGAGAGAGAGAGAGAGAGAGAGGGCTCTAAAGAAGAGAACATTGATGCCCGCTTTATGCTCTGTCGCACAACCGCGCCGCGCACAGCGTGAAAATAGCCGACATACAAGCTCACAGCGCGTCGCTTCCGCGACGCGCTGTGAGCTTGTATATCGGCTATTTTCGGGGCCAGAGCATGGAGGTGTTTTGGTGGTTTGGCTGTGAGAGCGGTCCGCTCCCCGTATGAATACAGATGAGTTGAGATTCACAGAGAACAGAGTGAAATAGTTGAAACAACAGCCTGGCTGGTGGCTGATGGCAGCTCCGCTGGTGACAACAAACACTCGACAAATTGGAATTCTACGGTGGCACCGGGGGGTTGTGGGGGGGAGGGGGGGTGCTGGCTCACCGGGTTTACCAGGGGTGGTCCCTACTGGTGCCTTCTTTCTTTAGCCCCCTGCCCCCCCTTTCCATCTCTCTCCCCCCCTCTTCGCTGTGTGTGTGTGTGTGTGTGTGTACGCGGCCGTCTGCATTCATCTCTTGGAGAGGGTCAAGGAACTGTATTGTGTGCATGTGTTTTTCACATGTAAATCAGTCAACGAGCCTCTCCGCGCGCGCGAGCACACACATGCACACACACACACAACACACAGGCAGGCTTGTAGTGTCGGGTGATGTCATAATAGTGGAGTCAGGTTGAGTCAGACCCATTGAGCAGCTACGTTTCTCTTAAACCCCCCCGATAATTCACTTTTCACTTCCCAGAATCCAACAGCGTTGCCCCTCAAAAAGTCTGCGCTTTTCTTTTCTTTTTTCTTTTTTCTTTTCTTCTTTTCCTCCTCTCCTCCTTCGGCCCTGACTGGTATCTGTTGCCCGGCAACGTACGCTCATTGATCGCCGGCTCATTATGTATTGTGTGTGGCGAGACGTGTGCACGTGTGAAAGTTTGTGTTTGCGTACGTGTGTGTGTATATGTGTATATATCTGTTTTCATGAGGTAAGCATCACCTGACACACTTAAACACACACACAGACACACGTGGCAGACATGCAGAGAAATACATCGCTGTGACAGCACCTCTGAATTCCCTCCGCGAAATGGTTAGCTCCAGAAGTTACGCTGCTAAACTCCTCAGTGTTCTTTTAACTCTTCGTCGTTGTCGGGTGGAAACCTTGGAACTAAACTAGTGAAAACAGCCGATCTACAAGCCTCGCGGTGCGATGCGTTGTGTGCTTGTAGATCGGCTGTTTTCACCAAATCTGTGCGACAGCATTGTCTGATGAAGCAGGGCTTTACTTCGAGAAAAAAAGAAACTTGGAGATATGAGGTTTCTGCCTGACGATGACGTCTTGAGAGCGTTCAAATGGACCCGTACGGGTCCATTTGAACACTCCCAGAGATAAAAGAAACACTCAGGATTATTACTGAGTACAGTAGGACGAGCCTTTCTTCCTGGCCTAGTGCTCATTAAAGTAAATATAATTGAAAGCACGGCGGGCAGACAGGAGAGGAGAAAAAAAAAGGCAAATGTTACTTTAATCTCATTTGCAGGCGAACAATGGGCCAGGGACGATGCTAAATTCATAAAAGTGCCTTTTAATGCAATGAAATTTAATGAGGTAATTTGTGCCGGAGCAAGATGGTGGGTAGTGTCCTGCCGTGCGGTAGGACACGCGCACGCACGCACGCACACACACACACACACATACAGACACACACACACACACACAGACACACACGCACGCAGGCAGAGGCAGAAACTCTATCTGAATATTTATAATGAGACAGAGAGGGAGATAAAAAAATATGAAGAGAAGTTGAGCATCTGAGGCGTTTTACTTTGTGCTAGAGGGTGTGCATGCATGCGTAAGTGAGCGCGTGCGTGCGTGCTCGGCTCGCTATCTCAGCAGAGAGATGAGACGTGCGCAACGACGCTCGCCTCGCTGCCCGCTGTTCCGCCGTCGTCCTGCGGGGCATTGGTGGCAGTGTTGTGAAGGTCGTCGCGCTGGGCCGGCGGGCCTTTTCACAGCCGCTTCCCGTCTACTTCCTGTGTCTGGAGCCACGGAGGCAGCCGCCACCCTGTTGCCTTTTTGTTTTCATGCTTTTCACCGCCCAGCGACGACGCTACAGTACACCGCCAACTGTACCGCCGCGCTGACAGATACGGTGTGATTTCTATCTCCCGTGGCGATTTAATCCATTTGACTTTTCGCATCTTTTCTCACGCGCGGTTTGGCTTGATACAGCAGATGCAGACAGCAGCGTGGTACTGGCAGGCTGAGGCGCACGCACGGGTTGGTGCTCACAGCTGATCGGGTGTGCGCGTGCACACGTGCACACACGCACACACACACACACACACACACACACCGTCTCACTGTGGAGGTCACTTTGTAAAAAGTTGTTGTACATGTTTATCGCCACAGGAGGCTCTTTGAAACCAGCGAGTCACACAGTTAAGATGACTTGTGTGAAGTAGGAACTCAGGTGTCTGCTTTGCGCATTACACGTGTTGAGTGTTTGTGTGCGTACGTGTGTAATGTGATGATGTGTGTGTGTGAGTGTGAGTGTGTGTGTGTGTGTGTGTGTGTGTGTGCGTGTGCGTGTGCGTGTCTGTGTCTGTGTTTGTGGTCTATCCTCCTCCAGAGCTTTGTGGACTTTCCCTGTCTTCTGTTATATTGCTCAATAGTGTCCACACGCACGCACGCACGCACGCACGCACGCACGCACGCACGCACGCACGCACGCACGCACGCACGCACGCACGCACACACACACACACACACACACACACACACACACACACACACACACACACACACAATGCTGCCAAGCCACACAGCCTTTCCTGTCTGTCTCAACAATCTATAGTCCTGACAAAGAGTGAGAATGAGAGAGAGAGAGAGAGAGGGAGAGAGAGAGAGAGAGGGAGGGAGGGAGAGACAGACAGAGGGCTCTAAATAAGAGAGCATCCCGTACAACTTGGTGCATGACGCCGTCGCACGATGAAGTATAAATCAGGCTTCAGTGTGAGTGAGGAGAGGAGAGGTTAGGGGTGAGGAGAGAGCAGTGGAGAGTACAGGAGCGCAGTGTACAGTAGAGGAGAGGAGGAGACAGTGGTGGAAAAAGTAGTAGAAGTAAAAGTATTTAAAAAAATCCTGTAAAGTAAAGGTACCTCAAAATTGTATTTAAGTACAGTACTTGAGTAAATGTCCTTAGTTCATTGTAACATACTATACAGTGTGTACAGTAGTTAGTAGTGTACAGTACTACAGTACAGTGTACAGTAGTTAGTAGTGTACTACAGTACAGTTTGACATGTACAGTAGTTAGTAGTGTACTACAGTACAGTACAGTGCATGTACAGTACAGTGTGTACAGTAGTTAGTAGTGTACTACAGTACAGTGCATGTACAGTAGAGTGTGTACAGTAGTTAGTAGTGTACTACAGTACAGCTCATGCCAGGTCTCTATTGATCAGGGGTCATGCCGGGCTAAAAGGACCCGGCGGCTCTCTGCCGCACCCCGGCAAACTCCAACTCCCACAATCCATTCAGAGGCTCACTTCCCTAACGAGCCGTACGCTCACACATCACTTCACGTAGGACTGGAGGAAAGAGAAATGCTATTTAAAAAGAAATGATTCAAAAACCTCGCCGTCGAGGTTGAATGGAAATCCATACTCACACCACTGCCTGTGTGTGTGTGTGTGTGTGTGTGTGTGTGTGTGTGTGTGTGTGTGTGTGTGTGTGTGTGTGTGTGTGTGTGTGTGTGTGTGTGTGTGTGTGTGTGTGTGTGTGTGTGTGTGTGTGTGTGTGTGTGTGTGTGGTCGTTTTCTTAGCATCATGGTTCAATGGAGTAAAATATTGTGTCTCTTTATCAGAGGAGAGGAGAGGAGGGTGTTATGGTAGGGTATGTGATGGTTGTTGTAATGCAGTGGTTCTCAACCTTTTCAGTCTGTGACCCCCCAAAATAATTGTAACGGGGGCCCCCCCACCCCACCCTGACGAGCACTGAGTTGAGGAATTACATTTTGTATAACACGGTTCTATTGTGAAAATAGCAGATCTACATGCTCACAACGCCTTGTTGCGAGGCGTTGTGAACATGTAGATCGGCAATTTCCACATCGAACATTTGACAATTTGGCCAATGTTTAATTTGTCATTTTAGAGGTATTAAAAAGTCCTTAAATTGTCACTTTAGAAATGTGCAGATACCCTCTATACACTTAAACCTCAAGTTTGTTTGTTTACTGTTGAGTGAGAAAACAATGTTGCACATTGAGTTAATCATCTGGGGGTCCCGACCCACAGGTTGAGAACCACTGTTGTAATGAAGCGTGCAGACATGCACGAGTCATTCTATTTGAAGGATGTGTTCAATCACTATTTGAATGACTGTGTGTGTGTGTGTGTGTGTGTGTGTGTGTGTGTGTGTGTGTGTGTGTGTGTGTGTGTGTGTGTGTGTGTGTGTGTGTGTGTGTGTGTGTGTGTGTGTGTGTGTGTGTGTGTGTGTGTGTGTGTGTGTGTGTGTGTGTGCGCGCGCACGTGCGTGCATGTGTGTGCGTGTGTGGTATGAGTGCACGTGCTGTCTGGTAGTAAATCATGTTCACTCCATCTCTATCTCGCCACAGGACATGTGTGCATTAACCTATGGGACGACAGTACAGCCATTATGGCAAGGTTGAGTCAAGTTCATACAGGAATCATACGCGGCTCGATTGGACTGGAACGTTAAGGTTTTAGTCTGCCTTGCACGTTGTACTAGAAAATTGTTCTTTTCTTGTCTCGCGTATGCTGATCATTTTTGTATCGATCTTTACGCTCAATTTATATGGCGTCTTGCAACAATTGTTGCTTACCAAGACGAGAACCGTTCTTAAACACAACCTGCCAAAGCAGAAGTGTATACAATACAATACAATACAATCGGAACAAAATATATACAGGTGAAAAGAGTGTAACAGTTTTCATGCATCAAGGTTACGTGCAGGCAGAGCAGGGATATATACAGTACAATGGTTTTTAAGGTGGTTGGGTTCCATTTGATAGCCTTCTCCAATCACATCTCTCTCTCTCTCTCTCTCTCTCTCTCTCTCTCTCTCTCTCACCCACACCACGTCACATTGTATCTTATGTGTGTAGTGTGTTGCAGTTACACACAGGTCTGCTATATTCAGTGTCACTAATGGAGCATCAGGTAACGTAAGCCATTGATCTATCAGTAATTGACTGCACTATCAACCTGTGTGTGTGCGCGCACACACGTGTGTGTGTGTGTGTGTGTGTGTGTGTGTGTGTGTGTGTGTGCGTAGGGGGTGGTCTATATGTAGTCACCATCGTCATGGCGATCCCTCAAGGTGTGTGCAGTGCGTGTCGCTGGGGTAATCATGTCTGAGGTGATGAGGCAGGGCCAGCCTTGACCTCTCCACCCCGCCGCTGATGATGATGTCATTTCCTCTAATGGGGCCGCCCCTGCGTGTGTGTGTGTGTGTGTGTGTGTGTGTGTGTGTGTGTGTGTGTGTGTGTGTGTGTGTGTGTGTGTGTGTGTGTGTGTGTGTGTGTGTGTGTGTGTGTGTGTGTGTGTGTGTGTGTGTGTGTGTGTGTGTGTGTGTGTGTGTGTGTGTGTGTGAGAGAGTGTATGTGTTGGATGGCTGCTCATGAGTAGAGGTCACAGCTTTCATCTCATCTGTCTCTCTCAGCTGCCTGATTGAATTGAATGACCAGAGAGAGAGAGAGAGAGAGAGAGAGAGAGAGAGCGAGACAAGGCACGTGCACACATAGACATCAAAGGGGGCTCGAGCCCCTGCCCTTTTATCCGTCTGTAAAAAAGTGTCTTCTCCCGACCATGAATAATGCAGTTTTTGCTACGGTGAAAGAAATGCAAATGCCCTCTTTCCATGCCATACCTGAAGACAGCATCCTGAACTTGAATGCAGCATCTTATGTCGAATCAAGCATCGAAAATAGCCGACCTCCAAGCTCACAGCGTGATGCGTTGTGAGCTTGGAGGTCTGCTATTTTCAATGTTTTCACCAAAAGGCCCTTTTAGAGATTTCAGCCCCTGCCTTTCTATCATTCTCTGCACGTCCCTAAGAGAGAGAGAGAGAGAGAGAGAGAGGAAAAGGAGGACGAAAGAGGGTGGGGAGAGAGATATAATGGAGATAAAGTGAGTTCATAGTTGAGTGAGAATGTGTCTTTTTCTGTCTCCGCCAGCATGCAGTTTCTGATAACGTGTGTGAGAGTGCGTGTGTGTGTGTGTGTACGGTACTGTACTGTACAGTACCATCAGGAGAGGAAGTGAAATAAAGTTCATAAGATGCTGTGAGTCTTCCAATAATCTCACAATCTAGCTGTTGGTCAACACATTCTCACTCCCGGCTCGTGACATATCGTCACTGTCGGGCAGAAACCTTGTATCTCCAAGTTTCACATTGTACGTTTTTTCACGAAGTAAAGGCCGTCACACGAAACAAGTGAAAAGAGCAGATCTACAAGCACACAACGCCTCGCACCGCGAGGCGTTGTGTGCTTGTAGCGAGGCGTTGTGTGCTTGTAGATCGGCTGTTTTCACTAGTTTGGTTCGTTTTTTAATGATAAATACAAAAACGAATGCTTTTGGACATACAAGGTTTTCAACCAACAACGACGATATACTGCTGCTTTGTAAGGACCCCTTAATTGGCCTCACTCGGTTACCGCCAACACACTCCATTTCTCTGCGTTCAAGTCCGAGTCACATGACTGACGAAGGAATGCGGACGTGACTGAGAACGGAGCTGATTATGTTCTCATCAATTATTCATAATTAATTTACCAAACAATGGAGAAGCACCTTTAACCGTCGCTCCCCTAATAAGAACTGCAGAATTAACTGTTTCACCTGCTTTGACCACTGTTTCTTTTTCCAGAGATATATAACACATTTTACTATCCCTCTTTTTGGGACACTTTCACGGTATTGTATCATACCGCTGACAGTGACGTTTGTCACATTCACCCTCAGGGGTAAACTGTGTAAAATGAATATTTATTTCGGCTGATTCTCATCATGGGAGGCCACAGCGGATCATCTATTTATAATTCCACGCGGTTCTGTGTTTTCTGCGTCTTCCTCCGTGACTCCTGCCACCTGCGAGTGGCCCTCTCCCTCACCGCATCCATTAACCTCCTCTTTGGACTTCCTCTTCTCCCCTTGCCTGGCGGTTACATCTATCCTTCTCCCAAAGTGCTGAACCCCTCATCAGTGTAAAATGAAACCCAATGGACCCTTACTGGATCCATTGGGTTTCACTTTACGCTCTCAAGAGTAAAATTACTTAATTTACAAGACGTCTACACAAAATATCTCATACCCATGTTTTGGGTCTGAGAGGATAAATGTCATCAAAAGGTGGTCTGTGGCTCAATTGCCAAATAAATAATGGACCTTGATGTGAAAAGGGTTGAAAACCACTGGTGTAAAAGCATTACACTTAATTCTGACCATCCACCAATCGACATAGCGTAGGTACACAATTAAATGAACTCGGAGAGTGTAAAGGATGGACCATTTGGTTCCTTTTGGAACCGTCCACAACGCATACAATTGGTTCAATTGTTCACACTCTCAGAGTTAAACATTTATAAAGAACCACTGAGGATTTCACTGTGTGTAAACCCGTGTCTCCCGAGTTTCTCATCATCAGTGAGAAGTCGCTACATAAATATCCATCTAATATTCATCGTTCTTAATGACTCTATTGACAGGTTTGTCAAACAGAAACGAGTGTCAATACAGCAGTTTGCGGTGCGGAGCGCAGGTCCTCAGCTGATAATGATTGGCTAATATTTGTCCAAACCCAGCAGAATGTAATTATGCAAAACACACAGAAGCCGCCGGTAATGTTATCGCACATCGACCGCCGTTCTCTCCCTCGCCTTCTTTTCCTAGTTTTCCTCTCTTCCTGTTGCCATTGATTCTTGATCATCTTACGTTTCTCCTTTGTCTTATTTTCAGACACTGTTGTTCCTCACATTTATCCCTTCTCCTCTCCTCTCCTCTCCTCTCCTCTCCTCTCCTCTCCTCTCCTCTCCTCTAGCTCTGATGTCGTCATTTATGGAATGCACATTAAAATGACTCCATAAATTCAATTAATCATTGCATCGGAGCTATGACTGTGTGGCTACATCTATATTTTTATGCTTCTTTTCATTGGCCGGCTCCTCATCACCATAGCTGTAGTTCGTCTGTCTGTCTGTCTGTCCGTCCGTCTGTCTGTCCGTCCGTCTGTCCGTCTTTCCGTCTGTCCGTCTTTGTATATTTTGGCACAGTAGTGTAATTTCCACAATATAGAAACTAAGTTACAGTATGTATCAATTAGTGAGTATCATTTTATGTATGATACATGCATGGACAGCTTTGTTTCTCTCTCTCTCTCTCTCTCTCTCTCTCTCTCTCTCTCTCTCTCTCTCTCTCTCTCTCTCTCTCTCTCTCTCTCTCACACACACACATCTACTGTATACCTCAATATAGCACTATAGAGGTATTAAAAAGTCCTGAAATTGTCACCGTAGAAATGTGCATACCCTCTATACACTTAAACGTTATGTTGGTTTGTTTACTGTTGAGTGAGAAAACAATGTTGCACGTTAAGTTAATCATCTGGGGACCCCCCAAAATAATGTGGCCACAGGTTGAGAACCACTGATCTACCCGACCGTGACGTTATCTCTACATGGGACTTTGCTGTCTCCTGGGTGCAGACTGAGCTCATGTGTACCTACTCTTTATCTGCTCTCTTTATACCTGGATTACACTGACACCATGAATGGAAGCACTATATTCATATAGATTCTCTTCAGAAGATTTATATACTAAAGAAGGCCTCCTCATTATATCCGTGTAATGGTTCCACATGGAAGCAATTTATTCTATTAAATAAACCTGTGCATGTCTTTTTTTTTCTAAAGAACCAGATTAATGGTTTCATCTAGAGCGGTTTTGGAAGCTGGGCAGCGTATCGACTTATCTTAATGAGAGATGTTGTTATAACCACATGAACCCTAGTGTTTCCGGGGGTGAACATTTGGCTGCGTCGTGAGCTTGTAGTGAGCTTATACTGTGGCGCAAAGCAACTATGTACTGTACATTTACTCAAGTACTGTACTTAAGTACAATTGTGTGGTGTTTTTTACTTTACCAGAGTTTTTCCAATTTTCAGTACTTTTACTACTAGTCCACTACATCTCAGTCAAATATTATACTATTACTCCAATACAATTATTTTAAAACTTTAGTTACAGTGCTTCACAATGTGCTTTTAAATTTCAAAATATTTTAATACATTTTATACATTAGAAAACCTGTAAAATGGGACATTCTGTATACTTTCGACTTTAGGTGCATTTTGATACCAATGCTTTTGTACTTTTACCCAAGTAAATGTTGTATTCTGGACTTTAATGACAGAGTATTTCTACATCGCAGTATAGAGGGTATGCTCGTGACATCATCATCATACCCGGAAGTTATGCGGAAACACCTACTGAGTGGCATAAAATTACTTTCAAGCCTTGACAGCCCAGGCCTGTACATCCAAACAGAAAGGTCCCATAGACTATTGGGTTATTAGTGGTTCATTACTAGTAGGGAATATAGATCCATATGAAACACGCAGACATACAGACAGACATTGACAAAGACAAACTGACATGACTGCAGTTTCCCTGTCTGGGAAAGTTCCCGGTTCAATCATGGGCTCTTCTTCCTGGCTGTGTGGGTCAGGGTGTCCTTGAGCAAGACAATGAACCTGTAAACTGCTCCTGATGAGCAGGCTGCTGCCTGGCATGACTGCCTCTGCCATCTGTCTGAGTGAACGCAATGCACATTGTAAAGCACTGTGGGTGAGGCACACAGACACATGAGGACAGAAGGACAGACAGACACAGATACCTTGATGCAGTGTCGTCAGTCCGTTAAATTTTACTCATCTAACAAATGTTGTCTAACATGAATTTACACTCTACGCCGCTCACGTATCGTCGTTGTCGGGTGGAAACCTCGTATCTCCAAGTTTCAAATTTGTATGTTCTTTCGCAAAGTAAAGCCCTGCTTCATCATACAAGGCCGTCGCACAAAAATAGTGAAAACAGCAGATCTACAAGCACACAACGCCTCGCGGTGCAAGGCGTTGTGTGCTTGTAGATCGGCTGTCTTCACTAGATTAAATCATTTTTAAAATGATAATGCAAAACCAACGGTTTTGGACATACAAGGTTTTCACCCGACAATGACGATATGCATGTGTAAGTATGTGTGTGCGCTGTGCGCGCACGCGGGAGAGAGAGAGAGAGAGTGGTTGTGAGTGACAATGGTAGAATTGTTCACTGCAGCAGCTGTGATCAGTTAGTGACTGTTTGTGTGTGTGTGTGTGTGTGTGTGCGTGTGCGAGTGCGCGTGTGCGTTCCATGTGGTGCCAATGCGGCTGCAGACTGGTTTCACCTCACTAATCATGACATCATGCTTTGCACACGCGCGCACGTGCACAAAGACGCACACAAACTCTCTCTCTATCTCTCTCTTTTTCTCTCCATCTCCATTCTACTCCACTGATGCTGAACTTCCTGTCTGGCTGGGGGCAACACTTCCTGTAAGTGCGACTGTCTCTCTGTCCCCTTATTTCTGCCCCTGTCCCTTCCTCTCTCTCTCTCTTTCTTTCACTTCCAAGACAAACAAGGAAATGCCTTTAGAGATATTAGAGAGAGAGAGAGAGACGGAGAGACCAACTGCCTGGCAACACACACACACACGCACGCACACGCACGCACGCACGCACGCACGCACACACACACACACACGCACACACGCACACATGCACGCACACACATAAACACACACACTCTGGCTCACTCTCAATGGTTGGCACAAGTTGTACCTTGTGAGATCAAACAGGGGCCATGAGTTACTGTACAGTACACTGCTTAAAACACACAGGCACGCACGCACACACACACACACACACACACACACACACACACACACACACACACACACACACACACACACACACACACACACACAGATGCAAGCGTTACATATTTTGTTCATTAATGTCATGTGTGCATTAAAGGAGTCATCCAGACCAAAACACATATAGGGTTAAATCTGTCTTTTATCATACCCCTTTATACCTGCTTTATTCCATTTTTTTCATAGCTGCCCCTGTTGCTAGATTTCGGCTGCCCCTGTTGCTAGATTTCGCGGGCCCTCTCATAACTAACAGAGTGTATAGCCTTTATACTAGTGCGGTTATTTCTTCAGCTTCAAAGTTAGTATTTTTTTATTGGATTGTGTTTACACAACGTCCTGAGACCAACCAAACCGCTGTTTTGACCTCACAGGCACCCTTACTTGTCAAACCGACCCCTCCCTCCCCTCCCTTTCTAGCCTCTCCTCTCCCTGCTCTGGTGCAGAGCAGAAGCCGTTTGACAAGTAAGGGTGCCTGTGAGGTCAAAACAGCGGTTTGGTTGGTCTCAGGACGTTGTGTAAACACAATCCAATAAAAAAATACTAACTTTGAAGCTGAAGAAATAACCGCACTAGTATAAAGGCTATACACTCTGTTAGTTATGAGAGGGCCCGCAAAATCTAGCAACAGGGGCAGCCGAAATCTAGCAAAAGGGGCAGCTATGAAAAAAATCAACTAAAGCAGGTATAAAGGGGTATGATAAAAGACAGATTTAACCCTATATGTGTTTTGGTCTGGATGACTCCTTTAAGACGCTACAGGCTGTTGACCTTGATCGTGGCTCACATTAAATGCATAACCTTTAATCAGACGCACACATTCATGCATGGCGCGCACACATGCGCGCACGCACGCACAGTACACACGCACAGTGCGCACGCACAGTACGGCACATAAGAGACTGGGAACAGATAAGCTGGAGCCAGACAATGCTGTCATGTGGATAACAGATAGTTCATTAACATCAATGTTTCTGTTCCTGTCAGCATCCTTCCAATGCTTTGTTCTATGATATATGAGCATGGGACTGAATGGACACACACACACACACACACACACACACACACACACACACACACACACACACACACACACACACACACACACACACACACACACACACACACACGTGCACGCACAAGCACATACACACAAACACACACAGCCTTGTTCCAGACTGTTCAGGCTCCCACAACAAGATAATCTGTCGTATGAAAAGAGTTACACAACTTTTGTGATTGATGATTATAGCTGTAGATTTTAACAGTAATGTGATCAGTCTCATTGTACTGCGTCTCATCAAATGTGGAACGTGTGAACTCAGACCAGCAGTGTTCTGATGTTTGGACATCAAACTAACCTCAAGCCTTCATAAAGAAATTGTCACGATGCTAATCTGTGAGATGGCTATTTTTGAAAATTTGGGGAAGTCTGTGAATGTTTTGACCCGATTCTATAATTGTCTTCTAAATCCTTCTAAGGTTTTTTGAAAATCCCATGTTTCTGTCAGTGGTTCTCAAACTTTTTCATGTCAAGGACCCCCAAAATTATATGTATTTGGCCACGGACCCCCATCTAAAAATATTTAGTTCCAGGGGACCCCCCCCCCCCCAATTTTCAAAAATAGCAGATCTACAAGCTTGCAGCGCGGCACTCTGTGCCACGCTGTGAGCTTGTATATCTGCTATTTTTCAATAGCTAAAGTATAGAATAAAGTCTTAGATGGGAGGAAAAAAAGTTGAAAGAAAAATGGAGATACAAGGCTTCTGCATGACAGCGATGATAAGAGCGTGACTCTCCCGAAAAGCAGAGAAAAAAGCAGGACATTCTGTGTTTTTCTTTTCTCTTTTCTCCCAGACAGGAAGTAACTAGATAGCTACATAGGTCAAGTTAGCTTGATAAGGCAGTATCTAATGTTTCAGGTAACGGTGCGGAGCCAACTGTCACGCATTGAGCCAGTTGACAAATGACCCTACACACACACACACACACACACACACACACACACACACACACACACACACACACACACACACACACACACACACACTGTACACACACACGCCCACGCGCGCATGCACACGCGGCACCAACTATTTACTCTTGCTTTGAAACCCTGAATCCTAAAACATATTCCCCATAAATATCTATCAATGTAGTTATTTCCTCCTGTTACACCCATTAGGTTCTCTGGTCGGGTATATTACAGATGTGCCATTTCAAGACTTCACACGTCCTGCCATTGGAAAGACAGTAGATTTCCATTGGATTGGCAGAACGCTGAGCTTGTAGATCAGCTATTTTTGCTATTTTTATGACCTTCTCTGACTATGAAGTTTAAACCTACCTTTCCACAAAACGCTCCATTCGCCATCAAATTTGAAAGGCAAAACAGGGATTCTAAGTCTAAATGGATTTGCAAGACATTTTCAGGAAAATAGCAGTGAAGCCTGAAGACTTGAAACAGCTTATGTAGTATTATTATAGGTACATTCAACCCCTCTTATGTCCCCTTCTCCATGTTCCACTTTAAACTGATTGTCAAGGTCAGTCGTTCTCCTGGTAAACTGTACAGTAAATGAGACGTGCTCCCCATTTGCTTATTTGGCGGAAGGGATAGGACGATAATTGCGACCGGCTACACCGGCTGTAAGTCCGTCCGTCCGTCTGTCCGTCACGTCACGTCACACTTTTGGACCTACTCTTATCTCCGGCATCGTTACCCCTATCCATGCCAAACTTTGCACACACACACTCCTTGGCTGCCAAATTATAACCTCCAGCCCTGATTTCTCACATGGCCCTCTCCTAGTGCCACCATAAGGCAGATTTTTGCAAAACACATTTTTGGACACTGCTCCTACAGATTTTGCCCAAAAATCACGCAAAGCGGTACACAGTATCTCTAAAGTCATGTCATCAACATGGATCTGTCCCATTTTCCATAGAACCTCCTGATTGGCTATGATTGTCTTCTAAAGTTTGTCTATGCGACCGGATGGTCACTTATCTCCTGATTAGGGAGTCTTACTGGTTGTTATTATGGTTTATCGTTATAAAAATGAAAAAAAAAATGTATCACAGAGATTTTTATACATCGCGAAATGGTCCTCCGTCGTAAGCTTGGATCAATTCACCTTTGATCCACTTAAACCCTCTGTAAAACACACCTGTAAACGTACTTGATGCAGTCTTTTTTACAAGCTCACAATGTGTCGCAAGCTTGTAGATCTGCTATTTTTGGAATATGGATGCAGGGGTTCAAGTGCTTAATAAAAGTGGCATTTTAAGAGTATTAGGCATGTTTTGATTATCGCGACAATATCGTAAATCGCAATTATTTTGGTCACAATAATTGTGACATAACATTCTCATATCGTCCCAGCGCTATTTGGCGGTGGTGAGGATCGAACCCACGACCTCGCCATTGGAAGGGGATCACTCTACTGACTAATATAGCTACACAGACCCTCCACCACTGTCGATACCAGCGTTTTATGCCCTTGAAACTGACAGAGCCCGACCAACCTCAACCAAAAATAAGTGTTCCACGCCTGCTGTGGCGCTGCTGCTGCTGTGGTCAATAAAAAAAAGGCAATTGACACGGTCCACATCTTTCACCGAGCCTACAAATTCATTCAGCCACATTTAATCTGTGCAAATTCATCATTCGTCGGCCTTACTTTAGTCCCGATCGATATTTTTCGGTCACTTCTCTCCGGATAAAGAGGAGAGAGAAGGCAGGCTGTGAGAGAGAGACACTCTTTCTCTCTCTCCTCTCAGATACAGAATGAAAAGTGAATTTATGCTCTCTGGTGTGCGCAGTGTTCACGGCTGGCGGGGTGCGCTGCTGAATCTCCTCTGCTGAAAGAGCATTCTTAATGTGCACTACCTGCACATTATGCACTGTCTGTCTCTGAAAACATTCTAGAGAGCAAAATGGTGATGGTCGGAAATCGTCCACATTGTTGGTCAGGGATGCCATGTCACCCACAGCATGCACCCACACAGTCAGGCACGTGCACACATAGACATCAGAGGGGGCTTGAGCCCCTGCCCTTTTACCTGTCTGTAAAAAAGTGCCATCTCCAGACCATGAATGCAGTTTTTACTGTGGTGAAAGAAATGACAATTCCCTCTTTCTGTGCCATACCTGAAGGCAGCATTCAAGAGAATTGCCTTGTCCAAACTCTCCTGACCTTGAATACAGCATCTTATGCTGACCCCCAAGCTCACAACGCGTCGCAGCGTGACGCGTTGTGAGCTTGGAGGTCGTCTATTTTCTATATTTTCACCAAAAGGCTCTTTTAGAAATTTCAGCCCCTGCCTCTCTAACATTCTCTGCACATCCCTGCACACAGTGAAATCCTCTGTGCTAATGTGTCTATTTGTAACTCTGAGCATGTACAAATGGAACCAAATGGACCCTTACGGTTCCATTTGTAGACTCTAAGAATTGAACTAACGCACAGGATTCTGCTGTGTACAGTGTGTCTAAGAAACAATTGCATACCATGTATGTTTTTTTCCCCCTGTGTTGTCTTGCCAGAGGCCCACACACGTCTTCTAGTCTAAATTATTCCTCTCGCTATTACAATATCACAGCTGAGCTCGTTACCGCCAATCCACAGCTCGTTATTGTGGCTCCATGGTGATTGTCAGCTATAAATGGCATCGTAAGGGAATTTGAATTCCCCGTTTGTGTGGAGAAAAACATGACATCTGGGATTGCTGAAGAATTCGAAACCCACACAGCAGCCACACGTCAATCTCAGCCAATTGTTTTTTTTATTTGGGCACATACCTTTTTTTCCTCACAGCACAGGAACCACTTGAACCCTATTATAGCGCCCCTATTCTGGGGCGAACATTCTGCAAAATTGGAGATCTAGATCTACAAATTCACAACACATCGTAACCTGACATATCGTGGGTTTGTAGACCAGCTATTCTCGCCAAAGATATTTGGTGTAGAGGCAAAAAAAAGGAGGGGGCCTAGCATAGACCCCTGAGGATCTCCGGTTATCTAGTGTACAGGGTTTAAGTTCATTTGTTGAGGGCAGGACACCTACTGGTTGACAAGTAAGTGCATGAAGCGCATGAATACAATTTCTCCATCGGCCAAGTGGGGAAACAATAAAACATGAACGGACTGCATTTTAGAAAAGACAGTGGAAAGTCTATCTTTCGTCAGTCGTGTCCCATATTTGCATTTCTCCTGTCATCACAGACATTTTCATTTTGAGACAGAGAGGAGAGATGGAGACAGACAGTGCCAGAGAAAAGCAAAGAGCGGAAAGTGAAGACAAACTCTCCCTCTCTAGAGTCAGCGAGAGGAGAGGGAGAGAAAGAGACAGAGTTCAGTGTTTGTTCATGCTGGTGTGATATTCAAATGTGAGCCTGGGGCGTGTTTGGTTTAGCAACATGTGTGTGCTGGGTGGGTGGTGATGCTCGCTGCCGGGGCCCCCGCTGTGCGTTTCTCTCTCTGACTGAAAACAAAACATGCAAAAGGAAAAGGAGAGAGAAAAAAAGGTTTAAAGTCGTGACAGGAGTCCTACTTTTTTTCTTTTTTTTCTGCTTTGGAGAACTTTGAGCGAGTTTCACTTTCAGGAAGTACAATATCAAAGTGGAAATGTTTGAACTTGACTTCCATTGTTGTGATACGAAGAGATGATGTTTAATGTGGGAAGAAAGGGCTCGGCCCTGAAGCGTTAGGGTAAAAGTTGAGGGAACAGAGGACTGAGGGAACGCTCTTGCTAAACAAAATACACACCATGACGCAGAACGGTACGTTTGACGTCATCACGCGTACCACTGAAGCCTTTGACTTTGTTTCAACTCTTGTTTTATTGCTTTTATTTATCGTACTTGCCTATCTTAGTTTTTGTGTGTGCATGCGTGCGAGCATCACAATGTTTGATACGATCATACAAAGCAATTGTAATATTATATTGTATTACAGTAATGAACCACAATGCACTGACAATATTGTCACCAAAGCAAGCAAAGTGAACAGTGTGACATTATTCCGACGCTGTGATGTGTCATCCAGCAGTAATAATACTTTTTACATTATTGATGTTAGCTTGTCACGCGTATTTGTTGCTGATTGATGATGAATAATTACAGCAATTAATGTCTGAATACTGTCCAGTAATCTGTCATTTAATTCTAATTAGTACACTGCAGTCGCCACTTTTCAGTCCCCACTATTCAGGGTTGTGCTGTTTATAAATAGTGTTGGGGTAAGCAAAGCATTACATACTAAATCATAACTTTATGGAAACAAAGTAACACAAAACATTACTTTTACAAATGGAACTAGCCATCATAAATGTGAAACAAATCAATATTAAGCGACTGCCAGTCTTGTTCCTCACCTAAAATGTTATCGTAAGGTATTTTGTGAAAACACAAATATGTATAAAAGTGTTATAATGAAGTATTTTGCGATAAAACAGATACAGTACGTGATTATTGTTTTTGTACACAATGCCTTGTCGGCAGCAGCTTGTGATTGGCTGAACCGGAGGTAGGGAGTGCTTTGTCGGAGGGACAAAGATTTACGATTCTGTCCCTATTCGGGACGTAACTCGGACAGCGATGAGTCGGCACAAGCAGACTTCGCAACGCTCGACACGGCGACTCGCTCGCTTTACCTCGCTCGGTGGTGTCTCACGTGAATCAAGTCCGCTTGAGTCCACCGAAAACACACACTCCCTTACAAGGCATCGTGTAAGAAAACAATAATTCTATACAGTACAGTATTTTTGCCTGTGTATATGGTACACGGGTAGAAGTAGGGTATTAATTTACGAACAAACACAAAACATGGAGATAGGACGTTTCTGCCCGGCAGCGACGATATACTGTAGGACGTGTACTGTCTGTGTAGGTCACATGCTCACAGTCTCCAGCTCATGACTTCATGGGTTATATACACTGTGTGAATTATAGTGCAATTACTTTTCATTGGTAAAAGTATGAACAGTTTAGCGAGCCTTTAGTGAACAGCCTCGTATGGTGGTGTTAGTTACACATACAACACATCTCTAATTACACCTCCACTTACACTCATTACGCTGATGGCCTGTAACCTGACACACACACACACACACACACACACACACACACACACACACACACACACACACACACACACACACACACACACACACACACACACACACACACACTGCTGGTAATTAATTGACACATGAGTTACCGTCCCATGTATGGCCCACAGGAGCAGTAAAGGAGAGGACGCATCCTAAGAGAACAGGCATATGTTGTGCTTTCTCCTCCCTCCTCTCCCACTCTCTCTTTCCTTTCCCTTAATCTCTCCTTTCCCCTCCAGTCTCGGGTCAAACCCCCTATCAGTGCCTGCCTGGGTAGAATGAAAGGCACTTTAATGTCATTCGAGATGTCAGTAAACACACACAATGTTGCCTGTGAATTCCTGTTGCCCCCCCTTGGGGGGAAAACAGGCCTTGTCCCTAGCCTAACCCCAATGCTAACACCAACTCCTATGTTAAACCTAACCCTGACCCCAAGCCATCTCCAACATTAGCCTTGATGCCAAGTCTAGTTCCAACCCCAACATTTGTGGTTGTTGTAATGTAACTATAAGGCACACAGTGAGTGCCGTCTTTTATTGCTTTTAATCACTAACGCCTTGTTTTATACTTTTTTTTATACATTTTATTTAGCTACAAGCACACAAAGTTTGGGTAGATCAGCATTTTTTTATATTTTTTAAAACATTATAAAGAAAATGTATATTATCATCACAATATACGTTATTGTCAATATCGAGGAAGCGAATTGAGAGAATAACCATCTGCTCAGTGGAGCTACAGGTTGAGTTAAACAACGTAAGGTAGGAGCTTCTAGGATCAGTGGGACTAAAACCAGAAAAAGAGAGGAGTGATCCGAGCACTCAAAAAAGTAAAAAGAGGAGAAGACGGGTGTAAAATCAAGGTACTTGATTCATTACAAAAAGGTTAAAAAGCCAACATGTTTCGACCCATGCTTCATCAATATCGAGGTATTTGGTCAAGAATATTGTGATTTTTAATTGTGTCCATATATCGCCCCGGGCCGTAAGCCCACAAGTATAGAGCCCACACGCTGGTAGTGGATAATGTATATGAGATCACTGACATGAATGTATTACTGTCAATGATGTCATAAAACATGATATCATACAACATGTCAATGTGTACATCCAATACCTATTAGATGATGAATGTGAAACCAATATGATCACATAATTAGTGGCTTCTCAACTTACACTGCTCGTGAGCATGCATGTGTGCGTGCGCGCTTGTGTGAGTTCCCACGTGCCCTCTCTGATGGTAAGCGGACGTATAGTATTTCCATAGATTAATAGAGGTTATGTGATATGATGGTTATGGCCTAGAGAAGGAATGTAGTATTTGACATTGGAGTGTGTGTGCGCGCGCGCGTGCGTGCGTGCGTGCGTGCGTGTGTCTGTGTCTGTGTGTGTGTGTGTGTGTGTTACAGAACATTACTACAAAGACCACCTCTCTCCTGTCTCCTTCTAGGCCATGACTCCGCTCTCGTGTCATTTGTAGATACTTCAGTGAAAATAATGAACTTTATATTTGAAAAACTCCCCCAGTCAAAACATAGATGGATACAATTATCTCTCTGTGTCCTTCCTCACAGTATCTCTCTCTCACCCCCACTCTCAACGCCTGTCAATCTACCGGTATTTCCCCTGGCCTGCATTAATACGTCTACAGTGATCTATGAATACTAAACGTATACTATATGATCGACTCCTTTGAACATTCAACATATTGCTGCTATCGATTAGATATGCGTATCGTTGTTGTCGGGTGGAAACCTTGTATGTCCAAAACTGTTTGTTTTGTATTTATCATTTAACTCTTATTGTGCCTATCCCGAACTAGTTCGGGATAGTTTGGACCTTATTAACGTTCGGGGTGCCAATCCAGAACTAGTTAGGTTTTTTATACAAAATAAAAAAAACATCCAGAGGCCTTACCGAAGCACCGGGCTAAATTTTCGAGCCGGGCCGCCGGCCGTCATCTGTTTACACAGCCCGCGAGAGCGTCGCGCCGCCGATATTTGCCATCCACTCCAATGCAATCCAGGATCTTTAGAGCTCATTTTCTCTGTTCCATGGATATCCATGAGGTGTGCAAGGTTTAATCACGGCTAAATCGCCGAAAATAGGGCTTCTAAAATGCTTGGTAGCCAATAGCTAACTTCAAGCTAACTTCATCCTGTTCCTGTTCATGCACAAAGGAAAGTGTTCAGGCGCGTCATGGCTGCGCACGGCTTGTGCATATACAGCGTATGTCTATGGTGGATTCTATGGCCATTGGGCGCCCTCTAGTGGTGATTCTGGGCACTGAAAGGGTTAAGAAATGAACTAAACTAGTGAAAACAGCAGATCTACAAGCACACAACGCCTCGCGGTGCGAGGCGTTGTGTACTTGTAGATCTGCTGTTTTCACTACTTTTGTGTGACAGCCTAAATTGTAGGATGAAGCAGTGCTTTACTTTGCCAAAGAATTTACACATTTGAAACTTGGAGATACTGTACAAGGTTTCTGCCCAACAGTGACAATATGCACATTACCTTCGCATTCCTGCTACTGCTTCATATTGATAAGCTAATGTACTTGTTTTATTTTACTTGCCGTATTTATTATGTCTAGGATTTTTGCACAAATCTTTTGCGGAACAAATCCCAAGAACAATTCGCTGCTTTCACTTAGCAGAAAATGTCCAATCTATAAGGTTGCAACTTGTAGATCGGCCGTCCCCAGGGTTTCGGTTAGTGCAGAGAATGAGGTCTGTGGTTCCAGCTGCAGTCTGGGACTTGTTTTAATGAATAAAACATGATTTGAACCAAGTCTTATAGGAGTGTCCCTGAGCAAGACACTTCACCCCTAACCACTCCCCGGGTGCTGCAGTAATGGCAGCCATTACTCCTCTAATGGTTTGGATGGGTTATGGAGAGAACACGTTCTACATCTACTCTTCCCCATGAGACATTCAAACCCTATAGGTGCTGGGTTGATCAGGTGTTGGGTTGATCAGTAAAGTTGCTTGAGGCAGCATCGTGTTTGACAATAGACGCGCCACCGTCTTAATTGTTCAACGTTCAACATACTGTATGATGTCAAAATGATGATGTCATATTGATGATGTCAATGTACAGCACCATACACAGACAGACAGACAGACAGACAGACAGGCAGTCAGACAGACAGACAGACAGACAGACAGACAGACAGACAGACAGACAGACAGACAGACAGACAGACAGACAGACAGACAGACAGACAGACAGACAGACAGACAGACAGACAGACAGACAGACATTCAGTCTATGACTATCAGGACTACATAACCAGTAAGACACCCTAAGTGACCTATAAAGGGTGAGGTTGCGTACATGGGCGCGTGCCCGCATCTGCCTGGGTGACGGCAGAATGCTGGGCGAGCACTGGCGCTTTGACATGGGATCAACCTCCCCTCCTAAAATAAATATTGGCACTTTGGCTACAGTGTGGTCAGCTACAGTATATCTTTCTGCTGAGCTGGAATGAGGTGTCATTGTGATATCAGAAGAGTGACAGATGTACAGAGAAACATTTGCAGAGCATAACGGATCTACAAGCTCACAGCACACCATGTGTCGTGAGCTTGTAGATCTGTTATTCTCGGCAGAGATTTGGTGTTGAGGGGGGAAAAGAGCAGAACCAAATAAATAGAGTCAAGTCTTAAGCCCAAACCACACCACTGATTCGCCATGCTACTCCTTGCAACCATCTTGTTGCAAGGATTTACATGGTGAATCATTGGTGTGGTTTGGGCTTTAGTTATCCAGGTATAGCGGTTAAAGCATTCTAAACTTTTTAAACGGTGCCTTGGAATCTTTTTATGAGTGACTGATGAACCTGCCCATTAGGCGTCCTCACCCATGCACGTCCCCACGGTCTGTCCACACATGAGGACGCCCAGCAGCAGGTGTCCCGGGAGGGACCTTGTTTTCCCCTCTCTGTCGTATATGGCTGTTTTTCATATCTGTTTTTTCTTTTCTCTTTCTTTATTTCTTTCTTTTTGTTAAATGCCAATTTGAAGCTCCGCTGCCTCCATAATTAGCAGCGAACTCCCAAAGGAGACCAGGAATGCCTTATCGGCCCACCTCCGTAATTACACACACACACACACACACACACACACACACACACACACACACACACACACACACACACACACACACACACACACACACACACACAATGTGCACGTGCATGCGTGTACATATGTATGCAAACACACACGCGTGTGCGCACAACCTTTCTTTTTGAAGGGGTGTTACAGGCATAAACATCTGTGCACATCTTGCATACACGTGTTAGCAAACAGACAGAGACATTATGCCTGGTTGCTGTGGGATGAGAGTTAAAGGGGTTTTATACATGGAGACGTGTTCCATATCGCCGTTGTCGGGTGGAAACCTTGTACAGTATTTTCTGGACTATAAGGCGCACCTGACTATAAGGCGCACTGTCAATGAATGGTCTATTTTCAAACTGTTTTCATATATAAGGCGCACCTGACTATAAGGCGCACATAATAGACGCTACCGTTGCGTTATGCATCCAACAGATGGAGCTGTGCTAAAGGGAATGTCAATGTCAATGAATGAACCATATATAAGGCGCACTGGACTATAAGGCGCACTGTAGTTTTTTGAGAAAATTAAAGGCTTTTAAGTGCGCCTTATAGTCCGGAAAATACGGTATGTCCAAAACCATTCCATTTTCAAAATGATTTAAACTAGTGAAAACAGCCGATCTACAAGCACACAACGCCTCGCACCGCAAGGCGTTGTGTGCTTGTAGATCTGCTGTTTTCACTACTTTTGTGCGACGGCCTTGTATGATGAAGCAGGGCTTTACTTTGCGAAAGAACGTACAAATTTGAAACTTGGACATACAAGGTTTCCACCCGACAACGACGATATACTGTCAGGTTAATATAATGTATCCATGTTTAACTCCTGAGAGTCTATGAATGTACAACTGTTAACAATGGTATACTCCCAGAGTTGTACTGTGTACATTAGAGATGAATTAGGAGGATGTACTATACTTTACATTATGTTCCTTTACACTGGTGAGAGAGACAATGGACATATTTTACATGTTGGTTTTGCATGTGCTTGTTATGATAATATTCATCATACTGGAAGGACTGGATACATTGTCCAGGCCTGCTAGTCTCTCTCACTCTCTCTGTCTCTCTCTCTCTGTTTGTCTCTCTCTCTCTCTCTCTCCCTCTCTGTAAATTAAGTGATTGATGAAAAGAGAGATTTAGTGAAACACAGGCCGGCCGAAATCCCATTTGTTGCCCTCAATTTTTTACGGACCCTCCTCCCTCTCTCTCTCTCTCTCACCCCTCATGTTAACCACCACACGCACACACAAACACGCGCGCACACACGCATGCACACACCCGCGCACACACACGTACACACTCACTCCTTTTCCCCAGCTGTTCAGTGTGACAGAGGGTCAGATTGAAGCATCTCATCAATCGCTGTGCGTGAGTGCACGTGCGTGCATGCGTGTGCCTGTGCTCGCGTACGAGAGAGTGTTTGGTTATGATAAGGCTGTGGCCTTTGAAGAAGTGCAGACCAAATCTCTCTCCCCTCTCCTCTCTTCTCTCTCTCTCCATATCTCTGTCCCCCCTTCCTCTCTTTCTCTCTCTCTCTCTCTCTCTCTCTCTCTCTCTCTCTCTTTCTCTCTGTCCCTCTCTCTCCCCCTCTCTCTCTCTCTCTCTCTGTCCCTCTCTCTCCATCCCTGAATTTATCTCCACAGCAACAGGCCAGTGAGGGGGCGGGGTGTTCTGTTCCTATA
This sequence comes from Nannobrachium achirus, assembly GCF_963921795.1. NCBI lineage: Eukaryota > Metazoa > Chordata > Actinopteri > Myctophiformes > Myctophidae > Nannobrachium > Nannobrachium achirus. The sequence continues at coordinate 49,828,989 of NC_137818.1, forward strand.
TATGGAATTGCATTGTGTAGTATTGAACTGATTGGATTGAGTTGAACCAGATTCACAAGAATCTGATTTGAAGTGAACTGGTCAGATTAAACTCAACTGGATTGAATTGATCAGATTGAAGTTAACTGGATTGAACTGGGGGGCACGGTGGCACGGTCGGTAGCGCGGTCGCCTCACAGCTAGAAGGTCCTGCGTTCAATTCCTGCCTGGGATGCTGGTGGCACTGGGGGTGTGTTCTCTCCTCCGCCTCATCAGTTCCCATACCCTAGTTGGAGTAATCCTGGTCTCTATACTGCCTCCCCCAGGCGCCTGATGGTAGGAATAACACGTGTTCTTTCCACTCGTTACATCCTACCGGTGAAAAGAAAGGGCTTGGACTCGTGCTCGGTGCCGTGCTGTGAGCTTGTATATCGGCTATTTTTCCATATAATTATAAAATAATTAAGGCCCCTCCACCTTGGGCCCAAGTAACTCAGTCCCACTCCCCCCCCCCCTTGTGGCCCCTCCACCTTGGGCCCTAGTAACTCAGTCCCACTCCCCCCCCCCCCCCCCCCCCCCCTTGTGACGAACAATTTTTAAACAAAAAGTGTTTTCTAAAATGCATTGAAATGTGTTGTCCAGCTCATTTCAATGGTTGTACAGCTCCATGCATCATGAGCAATAAAACGAGACCTGTAAGACTAAACTAATGCTAAAGCACTTTGGATGAAGGTGCTGTATAAATGCACCATTGAAATGGTTTTGTTTGCTTATTCTCTGGGGTCAGAGGTTGATTATTTATATGGTCTGGCCCTTTAATAAACACTTCACTGCATTTGTTTTATTGTGGAACATGTCACTGTGATGTTAAACACACACACACACACACACACACACACACACACACACACACACACACACACACACACACACACCAAACAATGTGACAGTGATGGAATATCATTTCCTACGGCTGTTTGTTTGTGTCAGGCTGATGGAAGTATGTATGTGCGTGTGTGCGTGCGTGCGCCGCACACACATTCGTGCGTACAGCCATACATCTGTGCATGTGTGTGTGTCCTTGTTACTGTTCAGTGACTTCTAGAGGTGCCATGCTCTGCTTTGCAGGCCTGGCCTATATATTCTCTGACTGAAGCTACTGTGTGTGCGTGTGTGTGTGTGCGTGTGTGCGTGCGTGCGTGCGTGCGTGCGTGCGTGCGTGCGTGCGTGCGTGCGTGCGTGCGTGCGTGCGTGTGTGCGTGCGTGTGTGTGTGCGTGTGTGTGACAAAGACAAAGAGTCAGACTTCCTTGCATCAAACACCAGTGTTTTGAGTCATCCTCAGCCCAGAACCAATGGAGAGGAAAAGGCTTATGGTTATGTTTATTTATATGTTCTGTTTTCTTTAATCATTATGTTGGGGATGTTTTGCTTTATTTCAGATAGACACAGTGTAAAGAGAGGCAGGTCAGAGACACAGTGGGGACGACCTGCGATAAAGAACCTCGGGTCAGATTCAAATCTGGGCCAGCTGTGGGGAGGACCTTCTTTATGGGCTATGAACTCTTACTCTACTGGAGTGGCCCTATATACTGTACTGCATTGTTTCCTAACCTACTTAATGTACCCTACCCTATTCTGAGTACGACGTCTACAAGTCGCGTTCTGCGAACACATTTAGTAAAAACAGGAGGGGGTTTGGTATGGAGCCCAGGGACGTGCAGAGAATGTTTGAGATGCAGGGGCTGACATTTCTCAAAGGGCCTTTGGGTGAAAATATCGAAAATAGCAGACCTCCTGGAGGTCAGCTATTTTCGATGCTTGATTTCTACACAGAGAATCTTTTCAACATAAGATGCTGCATTCAAGTTCAGGAGAGTTTGGACAAGGCAATTCTCTCGAATTCTGCCTTCGGGTATGGCATGGAAAGAGGGCATTTGCATTTCTTTCACCACAGTAAAATCTGCATTCATGGTCTGGAGAGGGCACTTTTTACAGACAGATAAAAGGGCAGGGGCTCAAGCCCCCTTGATGTCTATGTGTGCACGTGCCTGATGGAGCCCCTGGTGCACTCTGCTAAACTCCAAGTATAGGTTTTAAGTGTCTAAAGTACATTTGCATTTAATAGAGGCACGTTATGTGCAAAGTAAATATCTGAGGACAATGGGCATTTCAAAGGTTCCATTCTGTGCTTTAAGCAGTCCTCTGTATTTCTGCTTATATTAATAGCTTTGCATTAAAGACAGAAGTATGCTGGTTGTTGTTGGCCCTTGAGGTTCATACCTCTGCGCTCTTGACAAATTGTGGTAGTTTAGCCATAGTTTAACTGTTCCCTGTAGAGAGAGGACGTGCACACACACACACACGCACACACGCACACACGCACACACACACACACACACACACACACACACACACACACACACACACACACACACACACACACAC
>NC_137818.1:49836413-49861413 GCF_963921795.1 Nannobrachium achirus
TACTGTGATTGGCTGGGTATGTATGTATGTATGTCGGTGTCCTCTCTAGTTTAAGACCGTAGCCCAATCAGGTTCAAGCATATCTGGCAACGTCATCATTAACAGGCAATGAGGGACCAGCATTCCTGGTGATGCCAGTGGTGATGTCATTGGCATCGCCAATATCAGTTTTCTTTTGGAAGCAGTGATGCCAGTGGTGGCAAGTTGGCACCTCGACAGATTGCATTTCTAGTTGTTTTTGTAGGCTGCTAGATTCCTTTATGGAGTAGCATAGCAATCGTAATCATTGGGTTCATCAGGTGAATTTAATACCCGACAGTTGGGGTCGGTTTAATATCTCTGAACTAATCAGATCTCGGAATGAGTTTCACAGGGTTGGATCCGTTGTAAAACATAAACACATAAATAAATACATAATAAAATGTCTGAACCAAATGGATCTCGGAACAAATTTCACATGTCCATTAGAGTTCGGTCCATCATTTTGAACCCTCTAGAGCAGTGGTTCTCAAAGTGGGGTCCGGGGACCCCCAGGGGTTCATGAGGGAGTTCCAGGGGGTCCCCAACTACATGATAGTTTGGAACCAAATGGACCCTTATGGGTCTGTAACTCAGAGAGTGTACAATAGGGTCCGTTTGGTTCCATTTGTGCACTCTCAGAGTTAAATGAACATTGATTTCCCCTATAGCGTATCTTTTCAAATGGGGGTCTGCAGGCTAATAGGTGTCAATTTAGGGGTCCTTGACATGAAAAGGTTCGAGAACCACTGCTCTAGATGTCATTACATCCACCTGATTCAAGTCAAGATGACTATCTCGCTGTAAGCACAGCAAGCAAGAATGATGTCACTGCCACCAAGGGTACTAGGTTTCACATTGACAAACTGATTATGGACTCCAGGAGGCCATTGGAGAGAGCACGCCCCTTATCTTTATCAATGGTGTTGATGTGGACAGGGTCAGTGACTTCAAGGTCATAACACTAATGGAAGGACCTCAAATGGAACAGATGTAGTGAAAAGGGCTCGGCAACTGGATCCGTCGCATGAAGAAATCCGGTGTGGATCCTCAGGTTGTTCTACAACAGTACCGTAGAGAGTGTCCTATCGGCAGTGGTGGAAACTGGAAATTAAGTACATTTACTCAAATACTGTACTTAAGTACAATTTTGGGGTATTTTTGCCAGACCCATGAAATGGGTAGGCCTACATAAGCAAATGTCTGTCCGGGTTTTCTATATAAAGGGTATATATGATGATGACATGATGATGACATGCCTACAAAAGGCATGATGTCATAAATGATGATGACAGACAGGGGGTCTGGCACAACCAGGTTGACCTGGTCTAGTTACTTTACATCTCAAAGGCAAATATTGTACAATTTACTCCACCATAATTTGAAGGATTAGTTCACCCCCAAAATGACATTTTTTTATTGATTACTCACCGCATGGAGACTTGAGTTCATTAATATTTTAGTTTTTTGTCGCATTCTTAGGCAAAAATGTGACATGTGTTACAATAAATGTACTCTCATTGATTTCCGGATGGGGACCCGAATCCATATGGAATCAATGGGGGTAAATTTACAAAAATATTTTTTTTTGCCTTGGGAATGCAACAAATACAAAAAAATATTATTGAAGTCAAGTCTCCATGGAGTGAGTAATCAATAGAAAAAAAGTCATTTTGGGGGTGAACTACTCCTTTAAACTTTCGCTTAACAAGTTTCTTTGTAGATTTTGCAGTGCAGACGGCCCAGTGCACCCGCCGGAGGTGCGCTTTTCTCCCTCCAGGAAATAATTGGAGAAGCGGCGTGTAGTCAAAGCTGAAAGTATAATGGAGGGCACTCACTACCACCCCAGCCACAATCTGTTGACGCTGCCATTGTGACCACAGCCAGGCATGAAGCTGTCTGCCTTTGTATCAAGAGTCACATACCAACAGCTTTCTGAACACTTTCCACCTGGCTACCATTATGAGACTGTTGAGCGCTGAGCACCGCCTGTCGCCAGGCTGTCCTGTCTGCCACACAGGATAACTTTTATGATGTCTCATCGCATGTGAGACTATTTGCACAAAGGCCTTTGTTAGTGTGGACGCCCCTAACAGGGCAACCACTGAGTCTCATGTGGTCTATAACATACGTCAGTCATATCCATATTTGGGGAAATATTTTGTCCACATTTTCTCCAACTTAAACAACCAACCGCAACTCGAATGACACTTCCATCAGGTGCGAATTCCGTCCTGCATGACCTCGCCCTTTAGGGCGAGGTCACTTTTCGCCATTAGGCGTCTTACTGGTAATAATAATAAATATTGGCCAATGTAAATGGGAAAATATTGAGTATCACTATTTTTTTATGAAAAGGGGCGCACACTATAGCCACGATGCAAGATTTATTTAAATAGAAACCAACGTTTCGTTGTAATGTAATTTATTATTCATAATAATAACATAATTTGTATCTTAAAAAAACAAAAACAAAAAAAAAACGAAGAAGACAGAAGTAAAACACAACTCCACCAATAAAGACGGAGGGTAGGATGGAACACAGGATCAGGCTGTAAGAAAGAGAAAAAGAAGGTGTATGGTAAAATGAAGGTTACATTTAGTATTTGTCCAGCCTTACTGGGGGCAGGTACGACCTCTGTCTGAACCCAGCAGGATATTAATCACAGCAGCTCCTCTGACCGAGGCTTTACTGGCTCAGCAGGACAGCAGAACTAGTCATTACTCTGCCTGGCCCACTCCGCTAGAGCCTAATACATCTGTACACCACCCCCCCCACGCCTGGGCTCACTGCACCAACCGGCCAGGGGGTTCCCAACCCTTTCAAACTCAAGGACCGCCCAATTTGATAATGCATTAGGCCACTAAACCCCATTTGATACCATTAGTTGTTGTTTTTTTATCTTTGGGACCTAAAATACCACTCTGGGTGTACACACACTCAGAGTTGCAGACCCGTACAGGTCTATTTGTACTCCCTGGTAGTCCTCAGATGCAATGTCGAGAAACAGGGTACCATGGCATTGGTCCGACGTTTCATTGTTCCTACATCCCATTAGTCAGAAACTGGTGAATGTTAACCTGGTGAAAATACTATGCCTAAACCTAACCCTAACCTCAGTAAAACGCTAATCAAATTAGGACTAATGAGATGTAGGACTAATGAGATGTAGGACTTATGGGCAGTCCCCGAGAAACAGTGTTGTGTTTTTTCCTTGGAGCCCACTTTCTTCTTACATCTGAATAAAGCTAATACCTCCCACATGTGTGCGAACGCACACTCTGACACAGGTGTGTTTTACCGACATGTTAACCACTTAAAGCCCTATATAGTTTGCTATTTGAGCTATTTTGGAAACTCTTTGAAACATGTTTTGTTTCTGTATGACAAGTGGGACTGATACCATAGAGCATACAGGAAGATGGTGGATGAAAGCAAGTTCTTATGTTGTTAAAACATTTGGACCACCTCCAATCTGTCAAGGATGGCCTCACACTGTGATCTTCTCTCTCTAAACTAACCCTGTCCTACACCACACACCACCTAAACCAGGGGACTTCAACGTTTTCAGGCAAGGACCCCTTAGTTGAGAGAGAGATGAAGCAGGGACCCCCACAATCTGTTCATAGATATAGTTTCATTGTTTGACAGCACAATCATCAGTCTATTTTGGATTCATGTCAATTTGTGTTTACAGATATTTAACCACTTGAACCGTCAATACTTATAAAACTTGACCTTTCACTCTGTACTTAGTCCGCTCTTTTTCCCCTCTACACCAAAGCTCTTTGCTGAAAATAGCCAATCTACAAGCTCACAATCCCTCGCGGCTGTGAGCTTGTAGAGCTGCTATTTTTGGCTAAAGTTCTCCCAATATGGACACTAGGGTTCAAGTGGTTAATATAAAAAAGGATAACAATTTTTTCTATCACACAAAGATTTGGAGAACCCCCTGTAGTAACTCTGAGGACCCCCTGTTGAAGACCCCTGACCTAAACTAACCCTGTCCAGACAATAATGACAATTTCACAATATAGGCACCTGAACCTAACCTTCTCCTGGATTAGGAGAAGGCTAGTCTGGTAGGATTCACCTTGAAACATGGGCTGCATATTGTTGTAGTGTTTTTGGTTGGTTTCTGTTCTGGATGTTTTGAAGGTTTGCACAGGGCTCTACTTCCTGTATTGTCCCAGCTCAGATTCTGAGCCTGGGACAACTTCCTGCCCAGGAATATCATAGTTTTGGCCCAGAGGTTCTTCTCGCCCCCCTAGTGGCGAGAAAAAGAACCTCTGGGAACTCAGATTGGGAGAAGGCTGGTCACATTTTCCTCTTTCCTCTCCACCACCCCACATCGTCCAGACTATCTCTCCGCTTTGGTCACCTTCCCCATGACGCCTCTGTCATTGTTTAATCACATCACACCTCCCCTACATCTGTCCTTCATCACACATTACCTACAGCCCACTCTCGTATATCCCTTTATACCACTGTTTCCCTAACAGAAGTGTTGTGGAGCTGTTCTGGGCTTCACCGTGGTTCATTTGCGTTGACGTTGATCTCCTCCTTTCACCAATAAATCAAAAGATTTTCTGAATACTTCCATGGCCTTACTAAAAGGCAAACTCTGAATGTAAAATGAATGTAAACAAGACCTTAACGGTACGCTGTCACTCATGTGTGACACCAAAAGTGGTTACCCATTGAATACCGTAAATTAGAACAAGAAGGCATCAGTCACAGATTCTTGTGTAACATGCATGCGTTGTGCCTGCATGTCTCTGCTGACAGAGACGCAGACGAGCTCATTCATTTAGGAAACAGCGCAAAGGTGTCAGATGGATTCTTTTTCCTTTGTGGCAACAGAAAGAACAGGGAAATATAGGTCTTAAATGCAACTAAGTAAACACTGTTATTATTATAATTCTATAGCACAACTACTAAATTGCAAAACTAACTCGTTAGGTTACTCTGTTACCCAAAAAGTTGTCTCGACCTGGAAAGTTTGGGAACCAGCTGCTTTATACAGTGTGGAAGTACATAAAATACTTTAAACTTTTGCACGTCAACTCTCTCTCTCTCTCTCTCTCTCTCTCTCTCCTTTCTACCTACACACCTGTCTCCACCCCCTCTTCAGTCCTCTCGCTCCCTGCCAATCTACTCACCTGTTGTCGTGTCCCTCGTCAGCTTGCCTCCAGAATACTGGACTCATTCCTCTCAATCTCTGCCAGTTTGTAAATTATCTCTGTGACTTGGCTTCCCCAGCCTTCTGTTTGCCTCTAACCTGTATTCTTGAGTTCTGCCAGCCTGTTATGTTTTGCCTGCTGTGTTTTGGATTTACCTGCTTGTAGTTTCTATTTTTCCTTTATTAATTCGTTAATTCATCCAGTCATTCATTCTATTTTATTGTTGTATAGTTGTATATCACGCCTGAAACGAGGCTGCAATATTTTAATTGCGAGCGAAGGTCGCTGTTTACTATGAGAAACGTCACAGCTTGTCCGTGTCCGTCTGTCTGGACGAAACGTGTACACATTTTTACGGTCTATGGGTTTGCCGCTCTGACATCATGCTCTGATGTCACTGCGATGTCAGGGGAACCACTAACACAATGGGTTTGCCGCTCTGACATCACAATCTGGCTTCACTGTGATGTCACACTAACAGAATCCCTTTTAGGCCATATATGGAGTTCCCTGATGTCCACATACCTGATGTCCACGACCTTTAGGGCGCGGTCGCTTGTCGCCCTGAGGTGTCTTACTCGTGAATAAAACAACACCAACCAATCTGTAAGGTAGAGTTTATGTCAATAAAATATAACTAGTGCATCTGCTGTAGCTGAAGGTGCTCTTCCATCAAACCATTTAGACCCTAATGTTGAGCAGGACGCTAGACAAGGTCAAAGCTATTTGAAGCAGACAGTGCGCCAGATTGGACACAAGACGCGGCATCCTCTTTATTGTTTTCGTTAAGTCGGACACGGACATTGCTGCAATTACCTCTCTCTGCTGGGAAAGGGAGACAATGGACAAAACATGCTGGTTTGAGTTGGCATGATCAGTATTTGATTCATACAAAAACGTGCAGAGAATGTTAGAGAGGCAGGGGCTGAAATGTCTAAAAGGGCCTTTTGGTGAAAATAGCTTGGGGGTCGGCTATTTTCAGTACTTGATACCACACTAAACTAAGCATAAAGGCGTAGGGGCCTACATGGCATGGATTTCTACACAGTGAGGGCAATTCTTTCAATATAAGATGCTGCACTCAAGTTCAGGAGAGTTTCTACAAGGCAATTCTCTTGAATGCTGCCTTCAGGTATGGCATGGAAAGAGGGCATTTGCATTATTTCTCCATAGTGAAAACTGCATTCATGGTCTGGAGAGGGCACTTTTTTTTTACAGATGGATAAAAGGGCAGGGGCTCAAGCCCCCTTTGATGTCTATGTGTGCACGTGCCTGTACAATATCATCCAAAAATGGTACATTACTTTTCTGAATTATATGCAGTACAATAAGGACAGTTAATTCATCCATTTGTATCAACGAGGGTGGACAAGCCACAGACCCTTCTCATCTCTTCCTTTCCACTGCTCACTCTCTCCTCCTCCCTCTCCTCTGTGCCTCTCCTCTCCTCTCCTCTCCTCTCCTCTCCTCTCCTCTCCTCTCCTCTCCTCTCCTCTCCTCTCCTCTCCTCTCCTCTCCTCTGTGCCTCTCCCCTCCCCTCCTCCTTGTCTTTTACTGTACTTTTTATAGTAAAGACAGTCAGAGTTGTGTGATCCCTGTCTGGCAGCCAGTCCACAAAATGAGAGCAAGGGAGGTTGTGCTGTGTGTGTGTACAGTATATGGCTGTGTGTGCATGTTTTTCAGTGTGTGTGTGTGTGTGTGTGTGTGTGTGTGTGTGTGTGTGTGTGTGTGTGTGTGTGTGTGTGTGTGTGTGTGTGTGTGTGTGTGTGTGTGTGTGTGTGTGTGTGTGTGTGTGTGTGTGTGTGTGTGTGTGTGTGCGTGCATGCGTGCATGCGTGCGCGTGTACATGCTTTGCGAATGCATGCGCACATGCTGCCTTTGCTAGTGTGTGCATCGTGCCCATGGGGTGTGTATGTCTGTGCTACAGTGTGTGTGTGTGTGTGTGTGTGTGTGTGTGCGCGTTTGTGTGTGTGTGTGTGCGCACGCTTGTGTGTGTGTGTGTGCGCGCGCGTGTGCGCGTGTGTGTGTGTGTGTGTGCACGTGCCCACATGTGTATGTCTTTGTGTACATCGTGTGCAAGGGTATGCATTACTCGTGTGTGTGTGTGTGTGTGTGTGTGCGCGCGTGCGTGCTTGTCTGTGCGTGTATGTGTGTCAGGATACTGTGTCCTTGGTCCTCTCAGCGTTGGCTTTCTAATGAGCAGCGTCCTGTAAAGAGAATCCCAGAAGGTTAGAGAGAGAGAGAGAGAGAGAGAGAGAGAGAGGGAGAGAGGGAGAGAGAGAGAGAGAGAGAGAGAGAGAGAGAGAGATGGGGCTGAAAGTGAGGGATGATAGAGGGAAAGAGAGAGGGATGAGGACGGGACGTGTGGGGAGGAGAGGAAGATGGATGGAGCAGGCTGGGCAAAGAGGAGAATAACTCCAACTTTGTGACTGTTAGTGTGACTTTACCAACTAAAGTTGGAATCAGCGGGTTGGAGTTAAAACGGGGAGAGAAGGGAAAAAAAAGTCATCTTGCGTTCTCCTTGCTTACGCACACACACAGAAATACCCCAGTTTATACTGGGAACGAATGACCGGGTTATGGCAAAGTGTTAAAACAAAAGCACTCGCACACATTATAACGGGGGTATTCTAATGACCTGGTTTCCTGCGATCGGTTGTGAGCGCTCAGGTTTTACAGCTGAAATCCAAGCTAACGCGTTTACACGCCTAGTCGCCTACACATGGTAGAAGACGGGTCAGAAATCTGCTAATCAGGTTATGCTTATGGTGATTCTGTTACGCAGTCCAGGCAGGACAAGGAGACAGGAATGAGGTTAAAGGGGTATTTTTTTAACACATGGGAGGGGAGGGTTGGTATAGCAGGAAACTGAGTGCGGAGACCAGGGGTGTCGCACCAATCTGGGCACCTATGGGCCCCCCATAAATGTTCTTCATAGGGGGAGGAGGGGGTTTAACCCATTTAGACTGGGAACGCATTATGCATTATTTTGTGCTTTAACTATTTTTCAAAAAATAGTGAAAATTTGTGCAAGTCTATGAATATTTTTGACCCGATTCTATTAATGTCTTCTAAATCCATCTAAGGTTTTTTGAAAAACCTATGTTTCTAATTCTATGTCGGTGGTGCTCAAACCTTTTCATGTCAAGGACCCCCGAAATGATATGTATTTGGCCAATGACTCCCATCTCAAAATATTTAGTTCCAGGGACCCCCCAGAAGCCAAATTTTAGTCACAAATGTTTGCTTAAAAAATACATATATTCAAAGATTTGCACACATTTTCACGACTTTTCAAAAATAGCAGATCTACAAGCTCGCTGCACAGCACTCGGTGCCGCGCTGTGAGCTTGTAGATCTGCTATTTTTCAATAGTTAAAGCATAATATAAGTAAGGCCCCTCCACCTTGGGCCCTAGTAACTCAGTCCCACTTTTCCCCCCATTGTGACGCCCCTGGCGGAGGCTGAGGCAGGAGCAAGTGGATTTAGGGCAGGCTAGCAGGTTTAAAGTTGGAGCAGGGTAGCTTTGACGCCGCGGCATGCGTTGGCTACTCCTCCTCAGACACGTATCTAGTCCTTACTGGATGGATACGCGGAGAAGGATCAAAGCCACAAGGCAACAGTCCAAACGCAGGCAAACAAATACAAAAGGAGCAGGCAAGAACCCCAAATGCAATGATTGTGCAAAAAGGCCAAATGGGCAGGTTGTGCAGAAACAACAGGCTCTGGTCATGGCATGGAAGCTGTTGCAAGTCGACGGCGCATACAAGTCATAAGCACCAGCATCCCATTCACTTCCATTCTATGGGCTCAAGGGGGTGGAGCTTCCGATTCTGGCATTTTAATGTGACTCATTCATCTGGTGGATAACTGTAGAATAGCATTCGGAACGTAGAGATGTGACTGGAGATTGTGACACATTAGCACCTTAATGTGTAAGGTGCTAATCACAGTTGGGGTGAGCATTTCCATAATTGTCATATTGCCATTAATGGGGTGTAAGTGATATTCTGTTAAATAGGCTCTATATTTAATGTTAGATAGATACCTTTATAGATAGATACCTTTATTATCCCAAGGGGGGAATCAGGGCCGGATCTAGGCATAGGCAAGGGGGGGCAATGGCCCCTAAATGCCCTCATTGCCCTGTCAACCATGATGGCATGCAAAAATCTAAAATTTCAAAAATATTAAACTATTTGAAATGTTATGCTACAACTAGGTAGATGGATAGATAAACTGATATTATTAGAGAGAGAGAGATAGATAGGTGTAAGACCTGTTGTTTGTATTGTGTGTTATATTTATAAGTGTGCCAAAATGCTTAGTTTTCTATGCATTTCGGGTGTTTTAGGGGGTTTTGTCCCCCCATTTCTTTTCCGCCTACCATGGGCTGGAGGTGAACCCCCTATCAAATCTTCCTGCCCCACCTACTGCTAAAGGCTAGATCTGGCCCTGACAGGAATCATTGCTATTGTTCAGTTAAAGAGGTCTTAAACAGAAAATACCTTTCAGGTCTGGATACCATTTGTATCCAATCAGGACAGAGAACTCATACGGGATACACAAGTGAAATTTGAAGTGATGATTCATTCAGTGATGATTTGTGTAGCCTAGTTCTTCTCCTTGTTGGATACAATGATTATCCTGACCTGCAATGTAATTTCCTGTTTACTAAAGAGCTGAGGAGACAGGGAGACCCTTATAACTGAACAAACACTGAATAGCAATGATTGCTATCAGAATATAGAGCTATACGTTTTTCTTTTTGTGACAAATACATCCTGTATGACTTAAAGGAGAATTTCAGCCAAAAAGGCAATCTTGCCTCTAAAAGTACTTATTTGGTCCCCCAAAAGATGGTCCAGGTGTTCTTTTTTCAAAAGATAAAATATAGTCAATTTTGTGTTCATCTGTCCTATAGCCCGTTCACATGCATTGCAACGGAAGTAGCGCGAGACACGAGATTTCAACGGGAGTTCGAAGTTCACAGCTTTGCAGCAATAATGGTATACTGACTCGAGGCATTATCTGCCACAGGCATGTAGCGTAGAAATTCGAGCGAGATAAATACGTAGATTAACAATTTATCCAATCGCTCCTGTCTGAAACCCTGGTCGGCTATAGGACAGATGGACACAAAATGGAATATATTGCATCTGTTGAAAAAAGAACACCTGGACCATCTTTTGGGGTACCAAATCTTACTTTTAGCGGTAAGATTGCCTTTTTGGCTGCAATTCTCCTTTAAGGTATCGTATATGATGCAGTTGTTCTTTATGAATGCATGACGATCACTCATTCATAGTGGCAGGGGTTGCCTTGTGCTTAGAAAGGCCAACCTCAAAGATGATCATTCCCACAAACAGGCAATTTATGTTCCACTGAAGTGTCCATTATTGAGGCATTAAACCTGTACCTGCTCTGTGTATGCCTCTGGTAAAGTGCTTAATGTTCAAAATATGAGTGGGAAATGCAACGATTGCTTACATATCATATCAGCCCTGCCAGATGCACTTAATAATTCTCCATTTTGTGACAGTGAAAGCTTAGCAAGCTTCCTCACCGCGGCAGAGCTCTGGCAATGACGGATCGGATCTCACATTTCACCCGAGAACGTAGATTCTGGGTTTAATTTGCTTCTCCGCTTTTGATATCCGCCCTCTGGTCATTCATTTTTATGGCCGGCGTAGATATGTTTTATCCCTGGTGCTGTTCGGACTGAATTAAATACTCGACTGTATGATATTTGATATTCATGTTTGATCATATCACAATTTCCCAATTTTATTAAAAATGCATGTTAACCACATTAACTGTAGCGTCCCTCATCTTCCTTTTTTGTATTCCAAAATAGCTCAAATGAAAGACCACGATTGTGACACGTTGTGAGCTTGTAGATTGGCTATCTTCTTATGAATTGCTCACAAAGCCGAACCTTTTGAACAAAGTACAGATGCCCAGAGCACTCCTGTACTGTACTTCCTTGGCTGTGCGTCTGTGGATTTAAACCCCTCCCTCTAATACACCTCGCCGTGTGTCGGGGACTCGGTGACGGAAGCAGGGGCTGTTGAAAGTAGAGCGTCTAACCTGCAGGCTACAGCGAGCGGCGGAGATTCAGTTGGTCACAGCGGAGCGGCGTCTGGGGGACGTCCCATGCTGTGGCGTCTGACCTGAATCCCCTGCCCCATCCCACTGCCCTCTGCCCCCCAGCTGTAGGGCAGGTCAGCTCCCCTCTGTGTGCGTCCACGCTCTCCCAAACACTGTAGTCACACCCACGTCCTCCTGAGTGTGTCTCACCGAAGACACGCCGGCTCTCAGGGCATGTATGGCAGGTTTTGGGAGGGAGGGGGATGGATGTAGTAACTTTCCCCCCACACACGCACGCACGCTCTCTCTCTTTCTCTCTCTCTCTCTCTCTCTCTCTCTCTCTCTCTCTCTCTCTGTACGTGCTCTTGGCCATATGCTTGACTTCTTTGTCCTTTTGTAGAGAAAGTAAAGAGAGAGAGAGAGAGAGAGAGAGAGTATGGCATGCTGGAAAATGTATCGATGCATCATTTTGAAGTCAAAAATATAACAGGACAATGGGGTCACACATGCCTGTGTGTGTGTGTGTGTGTGTGTGTGTGTGTGTGTGTGTGTGTGTACATGCGTGTACGTGCTTGTGTGTGTGTGTGTGTGTGTGTGTGTGTGTGTGTGTGTGTGTGTGTGTGTGTGTGTGTGTGTGTGTGTGTGTGTGTGTGTGTGTGTGTGTGTGTGTGTGTGTGTGTGTGTGTGTGTGTGTGTGTGTGTGTGTGCTTGCATGTGTGTGTCCTCCAGAAGTCTGTATTTCAAGAACATATGAACCTTGAACAGCTTGGTTCATGGCACATCAGGGGAATGTGCCTTCACTATACACACACATGCACACGCATTAACACACATACAGTATACTGTACAGACCAGTGTGTTGAACACATTTCTACTACAGTTAATGAGGCTTGCAACGCTAGGCTGGTTTTCTACTGTAGCTTGTTTTCCAGTTCAGGTAAAAAAAAGAAAAAAAAAGAAAAAAGACAATACAGCAGATTAACCCTTTAACTGCCAGAGTTAAAACATTGCCACTGCCAGGATAGTTTATCACTAACCTTTGGAAAATCATAGAATATTGTTACTTTTGGTACTTTAAAACACATAAGGTCTATGAGAATCTGAAAAAAATAAAGTGGGTCATCGCGATAATCTGTTCCATAGTGTTATGGCCATTTGAAGCACCCCAGAAGTAATTGGTGACCCATATAAGCTAGCGAACAGTGCAATCCAGAGTCAAAAATCTAGAAACTCTGTAAACTCGCCATATAGCAGTTTTGTGAGCCTGTAGATCTGCTATTTTCAAACATTTTGTATGTTTACTTACTTACTACATTTGAATGCCAAAACTTTCATACTTTTCCTCAAGTACAGTTTGAATTCCGGACTTTTACTTGTAACAGAGTATTTCTATATTGCAGTAGTGATACTTTTACTCAAGTAAAATATGTTCTTTTTCCACTACTGCTGTTTGAGAAGGCATTTAGAAGCGGCCACAGGTCTTAATGGGTTAATGCTGTTGAAATAGGATTCAAACCATTAGTGCGGTGTCGGTCACCCCTGCCCAATTCTACAGGTGATCAAGCGTAATGTGGTCATTAGTGTCACTTTGCTGGGCAGGGCACTAAGCTTGTGATGCCTCTGTGTTTAGATGATGTAAGTCAAACAGGATTATGCAAATGCCTCTGTTTGTTTAAACTTGGCTGGACTGCCAGATGAGAGTGCATTTGCCAAAAAAAAAAAGGACAGTGCAGTCAGCGGTGTGCCGGGGAGAGGTAAGGCTTTTTGAAAGTCAGCGCACTGACTGTACCCTGGGATTGACATCTCATCTGGCGCTAACTCAAGTGACCCCATCACCACATCATACATTGATCATACATTTATGTATCATATTCCATATCCATCAATCAATCTCTGTCTGTCTGTCTGCTCGTCCAATCCGTCCCACCTATTGCTTTTTTTTTTTTTTTTTTTTTATATCTTTCACATTTTGTGTATCAATAATTTCAGATCCACCAACCCTCCATATTTGGGAAAGACTAACTAAAGCTATTACATGGAGATTTGAGGTTTCCGCCCGGCAGTGACGATATGCCGAAGAATAACAGGATCTGAGGTTAAATGTGAATTCTAGGGGTGTCATATTTCCATGGCCTGGGTCCCACCATGCAGCTTTCCACTCTATAGTCTATTCTGTCACACCACTTGACTTGTTATCCACACTGTGGGGTGGAAACCTTGTATCTCCATACAGTATTTTTATGGTCTCTTCTCATCAATGAATGCCTATTTTATACTTTGTCATTATGACCCTATCACAATCTACAATCTACTATCACAAGCTGGCAACTCATTGTGATGTGATGTGATTAAGAGCTTGTAGACCGGTTATGTTATTTTTTGTTATTTCTTGTATTTATTATTTTCACCTATAACAGGCCTATAACGAGACCAGGTTGAAAGTGTTATGTCTGTCTGTGTTCATTTTTTAGAAATATAAAAACAAGATATTATCAAAAGCTTGTAACTAATAACACTACATTGAACTTGTAGTTATCCAAACTGTTTGGAACATGCTTGTAGGTCGGCTATTTACACTAGTTTGAATCATTTTTAAAATGATAAATACAAAAGGAACGGTTCTGGACATAGAAGGTTTCCACCCGACAGCGACGATAGAGAGCTGCTCTCTAACGAATCCAGCATGCAACACCTGCTGCTGACACAGGCCTTATTTTAAAGAGCACTCTGTGCTGAGAAAATGATGCCGTCTTCAGTGGTAACTGTCAAATAAAAAGAGATGGACGCAAGGACAGCTTCCCCTCTGCCGTGTAGACAGACAGGGTTTTACTGTAAGGACTCACGCCAGGTGTTAAATGAGAGAGAGGGAGAGAGGGAGAGAGAGAGGGACTTTTCAATTTTTTTCTGATATATTACAGATAGGCTACTGAATGCAAAATAAAAACACAGGAATAAACAAAGGATATTGTTACAAATTCTGTTGTAGAATGGGAAGGGTGCTATGCATTTTTTTGGGTCATTTTCGATCTACTTGCCACAACACAACCCAACACAACGCAACCCAACACAACGCAACCCAACGCAACGCAACGCAGCGCAGCGCAGCGCAGCGCAATGCAGCGCAACGCAACGCAACGCAACGCAACGCAACGCACGCACACATTTGAAAAGAAGGTCACTTTAGCAGTCAGTTTAAATATTCAGTCGGGAACGACTTCTCAAAGGAGGTGAGGCAGGGTATACAGTGGTGACAGTTGAGAATTCTCAGACTGGTGGGTCGAATTACATTCAACCTTGAAGAAGTACTTATTTAAACTTCAGCAGAAGCCGTTTTTTGAAGTTGTATGAATAAATGTTTCCCCGTCTTGAGCTGACGATAATCCAGCTCTGAAAAGCATTTGACAGACAGGCAGCAGAGACGGGTAAGGTAGGGCTATGTTTAACTTGAGCGACAGGATGATTACGGCTAGGTAAGATGTAAAAAATGTCTACGCCTTCAGCTGTGAATGCCAGGTATGCATCCATAACCATTACCACTGACTGCCGGGTAAGTCGTTTCACTTGAGAGCCATTAATACATGCATGGTGGAGAGTGGGTACCGCACTCCGGTGAGTAGCGCAGTGTGTGTCCAATTGAATTTTAGAAAAGAAAAAAATCAACAGCTGGCTTCAAAGCTATGCTACCTTGTGAAATGTAGTGGAGTCAAAAGTAGAATATTAATCTTTGAAATATAGTGCAGTAAAAGTCACAATTTTCAAAAAGTAAAAATACAAGCTCAAGGAAGGTAGGCATAATCGAAAATAAATCTGCTTTGTTCTCATAGGCACTATATCTCCCCAGGCCAAGCAGGGATTTTGCATTGTTGGAGTAAACATGAGTGAGCCTATCAGTGGTGAATGGATTACAGTTCGCTTTTCATGCCTGGCTGCTAGTTTGTACATTTAGTTTTCTTTCTAAACCAGTCCATAATGTCCTGTTTGTTGCCGTTGTGCAAGCGGCCAAAATGGGTTTTCTCAGGAGGGTGGCTGGCATCTCCCCTTTAAGGATAGAAGCTCCCCTGGTAGAGACTTGGAGCAAAGCTGCTGCTCCTTTACTTGGAAAGGAGCCAGTTGAGGTGGTTTGGGCATCTAGTGCAGATGTCTCCTGGATGTCTCTCCATAGGGAGGTTTTTGGTGCTCATCCTGCTGGTAGGAGGCCATCAGGTGGGTTGTATCTCCACCCTGGCCTTGGAACACCTCAGGATCCCTCAGATACAAGTAGCTACTGTGGTCACGGAAAGAGAAGTCTGGGATTCTCTGCTGGAACTGGAACCTATGTTCATAACTATTACAGTAGTATTTTTGTTGATGTTTTATGGTTTATATAGTGCTGTGTGTCTCATAGTGGACCACAATGGAAACAAGCTTTGACTTTTTTGTACATAGTCCACATTTTCTGTACCTTTGAATGGCGGCACTGTTTAATGGCTCGCCAATAAAGTATTCTATCTAATGACTCCAGATGAGCGGATGATGATGGATGGATGGATGGATGTTTGTTGGAGTCAGTCATCACCAGTCATTTATTTGACTGTACTTGTGTCACAGAATCTGTCCAGCGCACACACACTCAATCATGTGTCTTCCTTATTTCCTCCCCCAGATCCTGGTGAACTCCATTACCCAGCCTGCCTTGCTGTATGAGAACGTGGTGGTTAGCGAAGGGAGCTCCATTCTGAGAGACATGCTGTTCAGCCCCGACCACCAGTACCTGTACACTCTGACCGACACACAGGTAAAGCACTGCACGTACACACACACACACACACACACACACACACACACACACACACACACACACACACACACACACACAAATCGAACCAAATGGACCCCCATACATTCAACTCTGAGAGAAGGGTATGAGATCAAAGGAGAAAAACTAGTATCAATTGGGGTCTGGCCTGATGTAAACCAGGGGTTCTTGAAATTCTAAAGGTTCAGAATCACTGCTCTATGCCGAACCTCTTCGGCGAAAATTTGCCAAACTGCAAGCTCACACCGCTCTTTGTCGCGAAGGTATATAACTACACAACGGAAACCTCCACTGACGAGGTGTCGGTGTTCTTTAAAGTCACATAAACGTGTCGTCCTCAGTCTACCGTGTATCTCAGAAACCCTTCACTCATTCTCTCTTACCCCCTCCTCTCCCCACCACTCTCTTATCTCATCACGGCTAATGACCGCCGCGATGAGATAACCTTCAGCGAGCACTCGCCCCTCCACGTACGTACGTACGTACATACGTACGTTAGAGCGACGGCACGGCTGCCATTCAGCCGCTGTGTAATTTACCGTCGATTAGACCCGGCCGACCTCCGCGTGTCTGAACGAGCGTGGAGAGAGGAAGCGCAGTGTAATTGATACAAATGGAACGACATCGATCAACGACCAGGCCGTCCTGGAAGAGATGTCACTTATACTGTAGCGCACACACACACACACACACACACACACACGCACACACAGACACACACAGCCACCCACCCACCCACACACACACACACACACACACACGTGCACACATGCACGTTGGAGCAAACTCATTCACACATTCACAAGCACACACGTTTGTGTAAATGCAATTTTTACCTTTTTTGTGACCTTAACCATAAAGCCTGACGCGCTGTATGCTTAGTTGCGTGCCGGTGTTGCACGTTACCGCAAATAGCAGGTTGTACAAGCTAGGAGCTGTGAGATTGGAGACATGCTATTATAGAGCTTGTCACTTGGCACTTTTTACCTTGGAGGAGAGGGGCGGGACAAATATCACAATGACCAACAGCATTGTTTTGGCTTTCAGTACTTACTGTACATCATGGGTCTTCAACAGGGGGTCCGGGACCCCTAGGGGGACCTCAGAGTTACTACAGGGGGTCCTCCAAATCTTTGAGTGATAGAAGGTTTTTTTCTCCTTTTTTATATTAACCACATGTCACTATTCTGAGAACTTTAGCGAAAAATAGCAGATCTACAAGCTCACAACGCGTTGTGAGCTTGTAGACCGGCTTGTAGACCGGCTACGTGTAGCGTTGCAACACGTTGTGAGCTTGTAGATCTGCAATTTTTTGGCAAATGTTCCGCCCCAGCATAATGGATGTTAGGGATATCTTGATTATCGCGATAATACTGTAAATCGCCTTGATCACAATAATCGTGATATGAAATGTTCATATCGTCCCATCCCTAGTGTGTGTGTGTGTGTGTGCAGCCACTACCGTTACTGTGAAATAGGAATCTGGTCACACATGTCTTGGGGGCTTCATCTGCTCCCACGCATCGTCAGTCAGGGCCATCACTAACCACCACGGTAAACGCATCCATCCATCCGTCTGTTGTAAATAAAAGACAAATAAGATTTAGCGTGGCAAAAAAATATAAAACCCAGTTGTGTCTTTTGCATTTTTATGAATGCAACCCTCCCGTGTGGCACAGGGCTTTTATTTCACTGCCAGGATGGAAATGAGAAAAGATAAAGCTCCCTCAGAGGGACGGAGACTTGCGGACTGAATCATGTATAATGAAGCATCTGCTTTTCATCTTGAAATAAAGCAGTTCGATTTCCACTTTATGTCCGACTCTCATTTGAATATTTCCAAGGCCGCGGTCGACCCCTGCCTCCTGTCCTTAAAATCTTAACTCCTGCAGGATTCTTTCTCACGGTAGAACTTAAGTTACAACAAATGGGGTTTCGGTGGTGTCTGCATAATAGCTTTTAAAGCCACAATCTGAAACTTATTTAAATGAATAAAAAATGTGAGTATGTTAATGCAATATAGCAAAGTATTTCTGCATTGGCTGCTCTTCCAATTAGACCGGTGTCAAGCTCACAAGGCGTCGCGAACGTGACACTTTGTGCGCGGCACTGTACAACGGACAAAGTATACATTCACTAAAATAACTGATACGTTCCCGCCCCCTTTTCAGACTGTTTGGAGAAAGACCACGTGACATACTGTAGCATAATGTTAAACTTTGTTGGGTGTCCTCCCATCTTTAAGTAAATGTACTTAGTTACAGTACTTTCCACTAGTGAATGTCAATCTGAAAAAGGGTCCAATTCCACCCGTTCAGAGGTAAATGAACAGTCAGGACTGGGGTGTGTGTCTGAGAAGCAGATGGCACATATAGACACACATAGTGTGGTTACAGGCTATATGAGCTGTGCTGAAGTCTTAATGTGGAGCTCATTCCCATTCGTCTGTGTGTCTTTGATTAGCGCTGACCCTCGCTGCTACAGCTACACTCTGAATCCCACATCTCTTCACACAGTTAACCATACAATTACTCTGTTGAGATTTCTCAACTAATTGGATGTCTCTCTCCCTCTCTCCTTCTCTTTATCGGTCTCTCTCTCTCTCTCTCTGTCTGTCTTTCTCTCTGTTTGACATGTCCAATTACCTAGATATTTTATAGGCAGGTAGACGTTCGGATGGAATAAAGCATTAAGCCCCATGAGGCCATGCTTTACAGTGGTTTTAGAACCGCCGAGGGGAGTTGTTAGGCCTTTAGCTGCTCACTCTAGCACGGCCTTGCACAGCTTATTGCTTTTCTTGGATGGTTGCCAAATATGGAAACATGAAAATCATATATACCCCATTTGAAATGTGTATCCCCCCAGCAATTTCACCACAATGATAATAACTACAGCAAAGTGGTACACAACTGTCTGAACAAACAAGGACACATAGCTATGCAAAATTGCAAATGCATGGAATGTACTGGAAGCTGAATAGTATAACCACACTGAAATTAATAAATATTTGGCTAATATATGGCCTTTATCTCACCCTAAAATGTTGTAAGAAACGCCTGTAATGGGGAAACAAATTCTCGCTGCTGGGGTGAGAACCACTGCCCTATAGGAATCGTTAAAGGGAACCGTTAAGGAATCGGACAGTTAAGATGGAATCGTTAAAATCCTAAAGGATCCCAATCCTACGATGCACCACGGTGGATTTGAACTAAGTTCCCTGTTCTTCTTAACACAAGCCTTTACATTTCTACTCATATCTCTCCTCTTTCTCCAGCACTCCACACAGAGGAGACATCAGCACTTGACTGCAATTGGTAACAGTTTAACAGACATGCTCGGTCATTCTGTCGCTTTTGTCGCTGCTTTGGTGTAAGCTGTGACCTCACTCGAGTCAAATCCTTTTAAACCGCTAAAAGAAGCGTTTCTCTCGGGAGGACCAGGAACGTTGTCCTCACACTAAACTGTGCTCGCTGTTTCTCAAATGCCCTACTGTTATATGTGTGGGGACATTTGACTCTCACAAGTACAGTGATACAATTACGCACACGCACGCACGCACGCACGCACGCACGCGCACAGACACACACACACGCACACACACACACACACACACTATGCAGCATAAAGCCGGGCATCCTGGGAACAAACCGTAAAAGATGTCCATTTCAGCGTGAACAGAGAGCATTCCATTAGCGAGGGTTAGATTTATATCTGAGACTCTTTTCCTCCCAATCTCTGTTTTACACTTTTATCTCTCTGTCCTCTCTCTCTCTCTCTCTCTTGTTCTTCCTCTCCCCATCTCTCCCCCCTTCTCTCTCTCTCTCTCTCTGCATTTGCTCTCCGGTGAAACGGAGTAAAAACAGGATCTATTGTGTTTTATTATATAAAAAGAAAATGCAATAACATCGGCAAACCTTGTTTCAGCAGCTCTCTAATAGAGCTGATCTAATAGATGACATCACCACTGACACACAAACACACACACACATACACGTACGCACGCACGCACGCACGCACGCACGCACAAACACACAGTCCTCGGTGGAAGATGAAGACATTGTGTAAGTAGGAGACTTCAGACTGCTTATTGACAGGAAGTAAATGACTTAATTATGGTAAGTCAATCAACACAGTAACCCAGACTTGCACAGATCACAGATCATACCACTGTAGGAAATGATGAGCACTTATGTCCTGTTCATCACAGCTTTCTGCTAGACACCAGTCATTATGAGATAAATGTGTTGCCTGGAATCCAGACAGATTCGCTCCTATCCGTTCAGCTGACTTTTCTTAAATTGTTTTCACTTTGCTTTCAGTCTGGCCGTCTTCCGTTTGGGTCTGATTTCTTAACGCCACCTGTTACGTAGGCACGTCATTGCTGATTGGATATTGCTAAACGAATCACAAAAGGAAGAGAGCTGACTTGAATTTTGTAATTGAAAGGCTCTGACCCCGCCCCCAGGCCATTACAATGGAAGGCTCTGGTCTCGCCCTGCTCACAGAACTTGTGAAAATTGTAAATGGTGCATGTACTGTATGCTGTACAGCGCCTTCATCCAAAGCGCTTTACAATGTTCATTACATTCAACCATTAATAAACACATTTGCACTCCCAACGGTAGAGGGAACCATGCTAAGGCACCAACCTGCTCATAGCGGGCAGTACAGTTCAAGAACGCTTCAGCACTAACCCAGGGAGAGCTGGGGAGCAGCCTGAGACACTGCTGCCCCAGTAAAGATCTTAATATTTCTGCTTCTTTGGCGTATCGTCATGTGGTGACCCACATTGACAGACTGTGATAGACATTCACCAAAAAGGTACTGTGCCTTTAAGAGCGGAGGGTTAGTTTCGTCTCTACTTCCAGTCCCGGGTTATGTGTCTTGTTTATGTTTTGCTGCTAGCGAAAATATAGCACAGAGTGTGTATGTGTGTACTTTATGTGGAGAGAGATAAGTAAACTACCTCGACCCACCTACGTCTCCTGTCTCACTGGTTCCTACGCCACAACCTCTTATCTCCATATAATTGTACTTTTGTGTTTTATTTTTGGAAATGGATGGCCTACAGTACGTGATCATACTAGTGTCACACAAAGGTATCAAAACTAGCAGATGTACTGTACAAGCTCGTCATTTGAGCTAGTAGATCTGCTACTTTTGCTAATTTGTTTTTCATATGAGGTTTCCACCCGACAAAGCACGACTAGGTATGAAATAGTACATTCATTTATGGAAGAAAAAGGAAACAACATGAAAGGATATAATGAGAATATGGAGATAACAAGATCTCTGCCTGAGAGCCATGATATCCTCTGTGAGTCTAACTCTACTGAGATTGTAAGAGGAGTTCAGGGCCTTGGCACGTTGGGAACGGTGACAGGAGTTGAGCCGCTGGCCCAGTGAACTGCTGTGACTGACTGTAGGTTTGGACAAAGCCAGGCAGTCAGCGGGGCTAACAGTCAGGTGGCGCATATACCTCTGTGTATTGATTTAGCACAGCGCTAAGCTGTAAGAGCAGAGAAACCCTACCCCTGGCACCGCATCACACAGCTCATATTCAACACACTCAGCGACTTACCGTAGCTAGAGGTCACAGACACGCGACCGCACTGTGCTCTGTGTGTGTGTGTGTGTGTGTGTGTGTGAGTGTGTGTGTGTGTGTGTGTGTGTGTGTGTGTGTGTGTGCGCACGCTTGCGTGCGCCATGCTTGTATTACTATACTAATATAATATATATATAATATCCTGACAAATATACTGTAGTGGAATTTGAGAAATAGACATTGATGAAAATGTCCTGGTCCCCACAAGAGTTTTTTTTTATGATTAAAGAATGTGTTAAGTGTCAGGCTTATAAATAGGAAACGGGTCTTGGGTATAGGAGTTAGGTTTAGGTCTTAGGGTTGGAGTTATTCAGATTTATGAATCAGATTGTAGATCAAGGGCCCTGTTTTCGTTGGTGCCTTACCCCATATCCCTAAACTAAGGCACCAACAAAAATAGGACCCTATAGCTCTGTTTTCTGTGTTGCACCAAAAATAGCACACCTACAGTACAAGTTAGAGTTTGTAGATCTGCTATTTTCTAACTCAGGTGTTAAAGTTAAAATTGCCTTCATAACATTTTGCTGGCTTCACAAACATAGTAATACAAACGTGCGTGCGTGCATGTGTGTGTGCGCGCGCGCGCGCGTGTGCGTGCATGTTTGTTGTTTTGCTCGAGAGTTTTTGAAGTCTCCCTCCCCCCAACCTTTTGAAGTGCTGTTGGCTAAACGAAGCAATCAAATTATTTCGTTCTTTTTAAGAAGAAAAACATGCACATCCCAAAGCCAAGTTGGATCCAAAAATACCTTGTGACATAGAAACATAAAAGACTGCACATCAAATAGCTCCCTTTTAAAAAATATTTTTAACGTGCAAAACTGGTACCGTTTCGAGCCACACAGTCTGAGGAATAACTCTGAGGAATAACCTCTGTCTAGAAACGTTGCTACTTCTGCAAATTAAAAATAACATCTTTTTAATGAGAGCTACTTGGCGTACTTACGCATTCTTCTGTATCTATGGCTTCATTACAATGACAACTGTAAGCATTTAGCAGACACTCTCATCCAGAGAGATTTACATGTGTGAGATCAGAGTAAATAGCATGAACCTTATAGTCACCAAAGACATGGGCTAAATACTCACATAAGCAGTGCTGTAAAGTACATTTACTCAAGTACTGTACTTAAAGGAGTAGTTCACCACTTTTCAACCTGTCTTCATATAAATGGTCCTCACTAATGTTCATGATAAAATATCACAATTCTTTTCTACTCGGTCCAAGTCTCCTAGGAGAGCTGTGGGAAGTTCAGAATCCATCGTCTTGTGACATCATCATTTTCCAATCAATATTTTTGAAAAAAATATTTAGATTTTTATTATCGCGAGAACAATGGCTTCCACTTTAAAATGATGCCAACACAGTACTTTTACTCAAGTACATTTTGAATTCCGGACTTTTTACTTGTAACAGAGTATTTCTGTATTGAAATATTGATAATTTTACTTAAAGTAATAAATGTGAGTTCTAACACTGCACATACTGTACAGAGTGCTAGGGAAACAATGTAGTGCCGCAAAGAGACTAGGAAGCACACACACACACACACACACACACACACACACACACACACACACACACACACACACACACACACACACACACACACACATACACACAATCTCTCTCTCTCTCTCTGTCTCTCTCTCTCTCTCTCTCTCTCTCTCTCTCTTTCTTATTCTCTCTCTTTCTGTCAGGGATGAGAGATAAGGGATGAACTGCTGGGGAAGTGATTTGTGAGGGGGACGGAGGACTGGCAGCCCTGACGGACAGATAGACAGTCTTAATACAGCTGAGAGGAACCGTGTGACATGTTTGAAGTCAGGAAATGAAGTTGATTTATGCAAGTGAGCAATTGAATCTGCAGGCGTGTGCATGAGTGTGTGCGTACGTGCGTGCGTGCGTGTGTGTCTGTGTCTGCGTGTGTGTGTCAGATAAAGAGAGAAGGAGGGAGGGAGGGAGAGAGAGAAGGAGAGAAAGAGGGATGGGGAGGGAGAGAGCGCACAATAAAAATAATGAATGAGTTGAGATGTGCGTATGAGAGATTGAGGATGTGAATGTGTGAGGATGTGTGTGTGTGTGTGTGTGTGTGTGTGTGTGTGTGTGTGTGTGTGTGTGTGTGTGTGTGTGTGTGTGTGTGTGTGTGTGTGTGTGTGTGTGTGTGTGTGTGTGTGTGTGTGTGTGTGTGTGTGTGTGTGCAACCGATCGTTTGTGCGTAGTTGCATGCATGTGTGTGCGCAAGCATGCGTGCAAGCGTGTGCGTTGCACTGTGTGAAAGTGTACCGAGTGAAAGCGTGAAGTGGTGACACATCTTTTTTAACAGTAATCCAACATAATAAAGGCATTCCATCTTGACCTTTAGGGTGGAATTACACCGTAAGATACACGACATGTGATCCATATCGCCTCCATGGGACTTGTTTTGACTTTGATGTCAAGTTACATTTAACACACACTGTGGCCAAGTGACTCTAGCCTGCAGGCTGCAGTGGCACACCTCTTTGTGCATAGACTGTACCTTACTGTAAAGTCTGTTCTGTGGAGAGAGAGAGAGAGGGAGAGAGAGAGAGAGAATGAGAGAGAGAGAGAGAGAGAGAGAGAGAGAGAGGAGACCGACAAAGATAGAGATGGGGAGGTGTTAATTTTGTTGACTAAGACTAAAAGACAAAGTTTTAATATTTAGTCACAAAGAATAGACTAAAACTAAACAATTTCATAAGACTAAGACTAAAACTAAATGTGTGTTATTGCAACCGAAGTTCGCAGTTTACTATGAGAAACGTCACAGCTTGTCTGTGTCCGTCTGTCTGGACGTGTAGACATGTACACATTTTTACGGTCTATGGGTTTGCCGCTCTGACATCATGCTCTGATGTCACTGTGATGTCATGGGTACCACTCTAACAAAATGGGTTTGCCGCTCTGACATCATGCTCTGGCTTCACTGTGATGTCTTATTAACAGTATCCCTTTTATGCCCATATATGGAGATATGGAGATCCCTGTGATGCCAGGGGGAACAAATCCCTTTTATGCCCATATATGGAGATCCCTGATGTCCACAACCCTGATATCCACATCACTTTGGCGCAACCTCGCCCTTTAGGGCGATGTTGCTTGTCGCCCTGAGGCGTCTTACTAGTTCATAAGACTAAATCAGAATTTGCTGTCAAAATGAACACTCGATGGGGTGAGGAGAGTTTTGATTGATTGAATACTATATTAGTCAAAACTGTAAACGGCACCGTAAAACACTGAGAGAGAGAGGGGGGGAGATAAAGAGTGAAAAAGAAGACGGTTAAACACA